>NC_089808.1:2913651-2983355 GCF_029633855.1 Hoplias malabaricus
TTGGAAATGATGGCACATTCACCGTACTGCTCTACAAGACCTAAACATTAGGTCCCTCACATACAGGCATGGTTTTACTCTTGATCTTAACATTTTAGCTGAGTGTTCAGAAGATTTGTTCATTTTATGAAGACACTAAAGCAGTCTTCTAATAGTATAGTAACATAATCTGATCAGATAATTCACATTCACATGGCACAACACTGTAGTTTAGATTTAAATGTGCTTCATTATTTTTAATCATCATCTCAGGGTCATTGTTTAATGGACACATTTACAGATGTATCTCACATTAATAAAACAATTTCTGTGAAGAGATTTCGCAGTGCCCATCTAAAGGCCAAATTTAATGATATTTTTTTTGTTATTTTTATTTAAAAGTGACCTTTATAATTGCTGCATTCTAAAGGTTGTTTTTAAAGCTATTAACAATTGATGTTTTATTAAAAACCGAAATGATATAAATCAGTAAATGTGTTTTCTTTTGTTTGCATTCGTATTTCCTAATAATGCACCTAATTCATGTTGTTTGTTGTGACATAAATGTATGAAATGTGTAACGCTAATGACTAAAGTAGTAATTACTGTGAGCTTAAAATAATTGCAGTTTGCTTTTAAAAAGATTGTTGGGCAATTAGGTGGTAATTGTGGGATGCCTAGTGGATTGCAGTATTTTTCATTTTAGTTGGGGTTACTGACAGGCGTAATGTGTTGGTGGTTAGTGGTGCTACTGTCTCAGGCCTACACACACACACACACACACACACACATTGTTCCCATCCTGAGCTTCAGTCCTCTAATCATTATTGGCTAAAGTGATTAGTCTGCAGAGGCCATTCAGTTTTATAAAGGGTGTGTGTGTGTGTGTGTGTCTGACTGTGTGAGTGAATGAGTGTGTGTTGGGGGGCAGTAGAGCAGAATTGGTCTGATAGAGGGATGAAGGAGAAAAGAGAACAGGAAGCGAAGGAGTGCCAGCACAGGTCCTAGAGGAGAATGGAAATGACATGGCAGATCCGGTGGGAATGGACAGAGAAAGGGCAGTTGGAGCGCTGGCCTTGATTTGTGATTCTTCCAAGAATGGCCTACACTCAGTGGAGCATTAAAGTGGCTACAGTCCGTCTTGTTAGCAGGAGATGGAGAGAGGTTGTCTCACATTCAAGGCTGTCATTGCCTTTTAAGGAGTCAAATACACAACTCCACACATGTAGCTCTTTGATTCCAGAGTTAGCCACAGTCGCCTCCACTGCCCTCTGCTGCTGAGAGAAACTGCACTAGATCTAGGGTGACCAGACGTCCTCTTTTACCCGGACATGTTCTCTTTTTTAGACTTAAAAAAATGTCCGGGCGGAATTTCACAAACGTCCGGGATTTTGTTTTTCTAGAGTTTACATAGAATTTGTAGAATCACAAACTAGTCCCGCCCTCCCCTACTCTGATTGGTTCGCTTGAGTGAGAAGGGGGCGTGGTGAATTAGTCTAAAATCTTCTGATTGGACGGTCTGACTGTAGAACTACCGTTATTGGTCGGTAACCTTCTCTGTAAACATTTAATTGGTCAGTCTGCACGTCAGTAGTCCTTGTTTACGTCAGGCAAAGCTCATGCACCCACCCTCATCTCGAGCAGCTCTGCCGAAACGGAAATGTAAGTTCTCGGATGCAAATAAAAAATAAAGGTGTAAAGAACCTAAAAGCACACATAGGTCCAGCTAAGCATAGAACAACAGCGAGGGGCGTGACATCACATGTCAGCGTAATGGAAGGACTGAAAATGAATATTCAAATTCACATTCAGAAATGCCAATAAGTGGTGGCACGGTGGTGCAGCAGATAGTGTCGCAGTCACACAGCTCCAGGGGCCTGAAGGTTGTGGGATCAATTCCCGCTCCAGGTGACGGTCTGTGAGGAGTTGGTGTGTTCTCCCTGTGTCTGCGTGGGTTTCCTCCGGGTGACTGTCTGTGAGAAGTGTGGTGTGTTCTCCCTGTGTCCGCGTGGGTTTCCTCCGGGTGACTGTCTGTGAGGAGTGTGGTGTGTTCTCCCTGTGTCTGCGTGGGTTTCCTCCGGGTGACTGTCTCTGAGGAGTGTGGTGTGTTTTCCCTGTGTCTGTGTGGGTTTCCTCCGAGTGACTGTCTGTGAGGAGTGTGGTGTGTTCTCCCTGTGTCTGCGTGGGTTTCCTCCGGGTGACTGTGAGGAGTGTGTCCGTAGGTGTGAGTGAATGTGTGTGTGTGTCTGTGTTGCCCTGTGGCGCCCCCTCCAGGGTGTATTCCCGCCTAGCGCCCAATGATTCCAGGTAGGCTCTGGACCCACCGCAACCCTGAACTGGATAAGGGTTACAGATAATGAATGAATGAAATGCCAATAAGTATTCAAAGCATATTCAGTGCTACAGAAGTCAGAACTATAGGATGAATAGAATATAATCTTTTCTATGCTGATAATGATAGTGTTTTTGTGTGTTTAAGTAGTGATTTTGAAAAATATGGTGCAAAACCTTCTTAGGTTTCTTAATGTGTTGAATTGTTTCCTAAAGACTTCCCAAAGAATCTTTCTGGACGTGAATAATTTGAATCAGTCTGGAGCTCCCTCTGTGGAGCTCATGATGGCTGGAGCTGAAAGTCTTTTGGGGCATCCTTAGCATGCGTACACACACACACACACACACACACACACACACACACACACAGTGAGTGGGGGAGGATGTGCACACTGTGCTTTACTGTACTCCTCTTTGATTGTTCTCCCCAGGGAGAGTGAGGAAGAGAGATGAAGGGAGTGTGAAAGCGAGGGTGAGAGGAGAGGAAACCTCTCAACTCTCCTGCCGTTTCTGGCTGCAGGCGTGGCCTTCTGCGTCAGTCTAAACGCCTGCTTAGCATCAGCCCGCTCCGTTTGATCCTCAGAAACATGGCAACTCTCTCAATGTGTGCAGAAATTCACACAGCCTCCTCTCCTTCCACATCAACAGCAGAGTCGGAGTCATTCATGAAACATTGCCGAGAATGAGAAAGACACAGGGTGAGAACTCAGAGATAGATACAGACAAGGACGAGAAGAACGGGGATAATACAGGAAAAGGAAAAAAGGAGAGATTAAGAGAGATGGAAGAAAGGGAAACTAAGGGGAGAGAGGGTTCCCTGTTGGGGAAAAATTTGATTAGCCTTTGTGAAAAAGTTCTTAAATTAAGAAAGAAGTAAAGTGAAATGTACAATTTCCCTCCATCTGGAAATAACAGACCTAGCAGCAAATGAAAATCACTGGCTGTTGCCACTGAGAAGTCTAAGATTCTGTTCACAGCGGACTGCAGCATGCAGCTGTCTGAACTTTGCCATGGAGATAGCAGTGTATGGCGTCAAAACAGGTTCTAAAGTTCTGAGAACCAAAAAAAACAGAATCCATAACCAATAAATGTCATTTTATAATTGAGAAAACAGTCATTAATATTCAGAGTTATGAAAACAGGTTTGTAACGAGAATATTTCTGTATATAATCCTCTATTTTGAGAATATTCTTGAAGAATCCATTTTCGCTTCCATTCTCTCTTTAGTCAGTTGCGCTTCTCTCAGTCTCGCTTTCACCTCCAGAAGCTTCTCGCTTTTGACTTTTGACGGGTTCGAGACAGTCATTGGCTGCTAAAGTTAAGCCCCGCCCCCTCAGAAGATTCTGCACACCCTAACCCTGATTGCAAAATGACTCTAAGCCTTTGAGGAACTGTGCGTTACATTCGTTATAAGACACAATCGTGCAGAATCTGCTGAGTGGGCGGGGCTTAACCCAACAAGCAGCCAATGACTGTCTCAAACCCGACACCGTCAAAAGTCAAACGCGAGAACCTTCTGGAGGCGAAAGCGAGACTGAGAGAAGCGCAACTGATATATTCTCGTTACAAACCTGTTTTCTCAATTACAAAATGACATTTATTGGTTATGGATTCAGTTTTTCTGGTTCTCAGAAGTTTAGAACCTATTTTGATGCCATAGCAGTACTTTCTGTGAAGCACTGAGTAGCAAACACCATGTACTGTTCGTAAATGTGAGTGAGTTACATAGTATAATGTATACCAGTATAATGAGGTGCTTCATCCAATTAGCAACCACCCTAGCAATCACCTGGGATACCATAGCAGCTACCAAGAAACACCTTAGGAGCACCATAGCACCCACTTAGCGATACTTCAACAACCACCTGGGAAACACTTATCCAGATGGATGGTGCACATTGCTGGTGGTTGAGGAGAATCTGTAACATTTCAAAGAATTTTCTAGCCACTTTGGGGGCCATAAAAGCGCTGTGGAGGGACTATTATTTATTCATTCACCTCGTCCGTACCGCTTTTTTTTTGTATTTATTTTTTTTGTTGTTGTTGCTTTTCTGGTTGATTTTTAGGTGGCACTGTGGCTCAACAAATAATATTTCTGTCACACAACTCAAGGGGTCTGACGTTATGGGTTCAATTCCCACGTCGGGTCGCTCTGTGTGAGGTGTCCGTCCCTCCGTCCCTCTCTCCATCTCTGTTCTCGGGTTTTAAAAGTTATAAAATAAACGTTTGACCCTTGTTCTATAAGTAGCTTTTCTGAGAATCCGCACTTGATGTACTTACTTAGTCATGTCTTTGGCAACAAGCCAACCAGGCAGTCCAGAGAGAAAAACACTTTCCAATGCAGTGGCATTTCAGAATAATAAATATTGTGTTTTGATTGAACTGACTCGTTTCACACACTCTTATTTAAATCATATTTCATGGCGTATGAAATGAGTTCAGAATTTTTTGGCTGAATTGTAAACACACTCTGATACATGTGTACTTTGAATTTCAAGTCATCTTTCCCACTTCCAGGCTTCAGAAGGGTTTTTGCTTAAAATTCTTCAGCACCTTTTTTCGTTATTATCATTTTTATATTCAGCATCTTTATTAATGTGGTTCCTCTTCGCTGCTCTCGTCTTTAGTTTTGCTTTCTTCTGTCTTCTCATCTTTTCTCTTCTCATCTCTGAACCCTAATCCCTTAGCTCTCCTCTTTTTTCTTTCCATCTTGTTTCTTGTCCTTCACTCTTTTCTCAACTAGTCTCATTTCATATGCCGTACTATACACTCCTCTACACCAGCATTTTTCTCTTCTGTTCTCCCGTCTCTAATCTCTTCTCCCTCCACCTCTCCTAGTCCACTCTTCTCAGTGTAGCTTATCTCCTCTTATGCTCTCATTTTTTAAATCTAACTTCATTTTCTCCTCTGAAGTGTTCTCACTCCGCATTCTCCTCTTGTCTCTTTCTCTCCTCTCCTCCCTCATCTTCTCCTCTCCACTTCAATCCTCTCTTCTCTCCTCTCCTATCCTCCCCTCTTCCCTCCTCTCTTCCCCTCTCTTCTCTTCTCCTCTCCTCCCCTCTTCCATCCTCTCTTCTCATCTCTTCTCCTCTCCACTTCCATCCTCTCCTCTCCTCTTGTGTCCTCTCCTCTCCCCTCCTCTCTTCACCTCTCCTCACCTATCCTCTCCTCTCTTCTCCTCTCACCTCTCCCCCTTTTCTCCTCTCCTCTCCACTTCCATCCTCTCTTCTCCTCTCATCTCCTCTCCTATCCTCCCCTCTCCTCTCTTCTCCTATCCACTTCCATCCTCTCTTCTCCTCTCCTCTCCTATCCTCCCCTCTTCCATCCTGTCTTCCCCTCTCCTCTCTTCTCCTATCCACTTCCATCCTCTCTTCTCCTCTCCTATCCTCCCCTCCTCCATCCTCTCTTCCCCTCTCCTCTTCTCTTCTCCACTTCCATTCTCTATTCCCCTCTCCTCTCCTCTCTTCTCCTCTCTCCTCTCTTTACCTCTCCCCTCCTCTCTTCCCCTCTCTTCTGCTCTCCTCTCCTACCCTCTTCTCTCCTCTCTTCTTCTTACCCTCTCCTGTCCCATCCTCTCCATTCCCATCCTCTCATCTCCTCTCCTTCCTTCTCCCCTCCTTTCTTCTCCTCTCCTCTCCTCGGTCCTCCTACCCTCTCCTCTCCTCTCCTCTCTTCTCCTATCCTTTCCTGTCTTCTCTTCCATCCTCTCTTCCCCTCTCCTGTCCCATCCTATCCTCTGTCCTCCTCTCCTCTCCTCTTCTCTCCTCCCCTGTTCCTCTGTTTTGTGTCTGCCTCAGTGGTCAATGTGTGGTGATGGGGCAGTGGCTCTTTTAGTTGTGTGGTCAGCAGATGTGATGAATATTCATGGGTCTCCACTCCTGCTGTTGAATATTAAATGGAGCGAGAGGCAGACACAGTGACAGCTCTGCTGGTGCCTCCCTTGCTTACACTGGAGAAGTGACAGAATGGACATGATGCAAATGTTATTGAATTTTAACAGGGCTGTGACACACTAACACCTCTCTCTCTCTCTCTCTCTCTCTCTCTCTCTCTCTCTCTATCTAGCTATCTAGTTTTTCTTCAGCTTTCCTCACATGCATAGGGTACTTATCTTAATGAGGCCCTGGTGTTTTGTACCTAATGTTAATGCATAAGATTAGCATGTAGCCTAGCTGCTACTATGCTAACAATCTTTAGAAGTCTTTTAAATCTTTATACATGTACGAAAATGTATTATTTTTGGCCTCTATCATTGCCCTTGTGTTCTCTCTCTCTCTCTCTCTCTCTCTCTCTCTCTCTCTCTCTCTCTCTCTCTCTATCTATCTATCTATCTATCTATCTATCTAGTTTTTCTTCAGCTTTCCTCACATGCATAGGGTACTTATCTTAATGAGGCCCTGGTGTTTTGTAGAGCTGCACAATACATTGCTTTTAATATCACAATATTGGCTCATAATAGCCTGGAAATTCTGTAAGGATCCTGCAATATGCAAATTGCAAGACTGACAGTAAATTACACCATCTAATGTTTTTAATTGTCTGAATATTTCAGTTTACAACCAACCAACTCAAACCCCCCTGCCTCCCTGCTCCGCTCTCATTAGTAAGCTGTGTTAGGACTGCGCACAGGTGAACAGTACAGTTCATCCACTCAGGGGTGGATTGGGGTGGGCCTTTCTCCTTGAGAATAGAACTGAGAACATCTACTTCCTGTCTTTTATGTAGTTTAAGCTCTGTGGAGCTACTGTGACCCTCACTGGTTGAAGAGGTATCCACCCTCATTAAAACGCTGTAAATATTTGCTTTTAAACTCCTCTGGTCTTATCGTTCCTAATTTTGTGCTCCATTGGCCTGTGACCTTCACGCTCCCCCTGTGTGTGTGTGTGTGTGTGTGTGTAAGTGTGTGTTTTGTGCATTTTTTATATTTAGTCCATTTTTTAAAGGAGTAAGTTTGACATTTTTATGTTTAATTTGTAATTTTTGGTGAAGGTCTATAGATTTATTCAGGTATTTCTTAAGGAATCTGAGATGACACTGCTTCCATACACAGTTTTGTTTTTTAGGCTAATTTTTTAGGCTAGTTTCCGATTTTGTAGCAAACGTAGCCTGAAATCTGAATTGCACACAGTTGCATGCAGCACAACACAACATCAGACAGAGTTAAGTAGGTCATAGCCTTTAACCTAATGTTAATGCATAAGATTAGCATGTAGCCTAGCTGCTACTATGCTAACAATCTTTAGAAGTCTTTTAAATCTTTATCCATGTACGAAAATGTATTATTTTTGGCCTCTATCATTGCCCTTGTGTTCTCTCTCTCTCTCTCTCTCTCTCTCTCTCTCATTCTCCCCCTGTCTCTCTCTCTGTCTCTCTCTCACTCTCCCCCTGTCTCTCTCTCTCTCTGTCTCTCTCTCTCTCTCTCTCTCTCTCACTCTCCCCCTGTCTCTCTCTCTCTCTCTCTCTCTCTCTCTCACTCTCCCCCTGTCTCTCTCTCTCTCTCTCTCTCTCTCTCTCTCTCTCTCTCTCTCTCTCTGTCTCTCTCTCTCTCTGTTTTATTGCTACATACTGGCAGAGCTGTATTCAGTGCTCTCATTAGGCCGGCTGTGTAGAATGCTGAAGTGCTGGGGAAATGTTTGGTGAGGGTTTTGGGGAATAGACCATGAAACAGGTTTCAGTCCCAAAGCCCAAAGCTTCTTGGGTCTCTCTCTCGCACCTGTACACCTGATCAGCTCATCACCATCTCTCTCTCTCTCTCTCTCTCTCTCTCTCTGTCTCTCTGTTTGTGGACTTGAAATGAGCTTTGTTGGGGTTGGCTGTCAGTCTCCCACAGTGATGATTATGCACAAGTGTGGACCAACTAAAAGAGCACTCAGGATACAAGTTTGTCAACACTTATCTCTCTTTCTTTCATTTCTGTGACCACTGTCTCTCCCTCCGCCATCACTCTCAGCACAGCAGGGCCCTGATCCACTCACAGCCTAATCTGCCGAGAGAGAGGGGGGGGGTACACAAAGAGAAAATACGAAAATAGAAAAAAGACATCAATAAAATGGGAGAGAAAAAGAAAGGACAGAGAGAGAAAGGTGTGAACCTAATTTGACCTGCTTGTCAGAGGTCTTGCTGTCAGGGAGCTATCTCATAGACACACACACACACACACACACACACACACTTCTGTCATATCCCAGAGTTCCAAGGCACTATGGCAAGAGGTTGAGCTAAGGCACACACATGGACACGGACACTTGTCAGTTCACCTGTGCGCACACACACACACACACACACACACACACACACACACTGGCAGTTATCTGCTCTCTTGATCTCTAGGCAGGCCTGGTGCCAGCTCTTCAATTCACACTTCCCACAGAGAAAAAAGCAGCATGTCTCTGTGAAGATGTATGTATGTGTGTGTGTGTGTGTGTGTGTGTGTGTGTGTGTGTGTGTGTGTGTGTACATTTTTGGACACTATTGCTTTCTCTGTGTTTATGTCGGCCATTCATCATTCTCCGCTGCCACCTCGCCGCGCTCAACACAGCCACAACAGCCCAATTAGACCTTGTAACGATGCCAATTAAGCAATTAAGACCCAAATAACCTGAGTGTCCTGCGGCAGTGGCACTGTGTGCCTGCTCCCAGCTGCCCACAGGCCACAGCCATCTACTGCTTTGAGACCAGGCCAGCAGTGTGATTAACAACTGTGTCACACTGGCTCTGGATCAGAAAGGAGACACACTCATTAGAGTGGTGCACACATCAATAAGCAAGGCCACTGATTTCAGATCAGCTTCCAGTGGAACCATTGGAAATGGATTGTATGTGTGTGTGTGTATGTGTGTGTGTGTATACACCCTGCTGCTTGCTCTTTTTTTTTTACATACACATTCTTTGTAGATTTCATGCTGAATACTCAAATAGAATGGTCTGGAAAAAGAAAAAAAAATAAAGAATGTAAAATGCTGTGTGTGTTGTTGCTGTTCAGTTAAAAGTATGTAGCTCCAAGATCCAGTCATTTTGGAGCATTTCTATTGGTCCATTTATCATGAAATGTTTACACAAAATGAAAGACTACTATATCATTCATTCATTATCTGTAACCCTTATCCAGTTCATGGGTCCAGAGCCTACCTGAAATCACTGGGAGCAAGTCGAGAATACACCCTGGAGGGGGCGCCAGTCCTTTACAGGACAACACACACTCACACTCTCACACTCACACCTATGGACACTTCTGAGTCGCCAATCCACCTACCAACGTGTGTTTTTGGAGTGTGGGAGGAGACCCACGCAGACACAGAGAGAACACACCACACTCCTCACAGACAGTCACCCGGAGGAAACCCACGCAGACACAGGGAGAACACACCACACTCCTCACAGACAGTCACCCGGAGGAAACCCACGCAGACAAAGAGAGAACACACCACACTCCTCACAGACAGTCACCCGGAGAAAACCCACGCAGACACAGGGAGAACACACCACACTCCTCACAGACAGTCACCCGGAGGAAACCCACGCAGACACAGAGAGAACACACATCTAAATTCATTCCTAGCTTCTCTGGTTGTGTCGGGTGGTCTCTCTCCCCTCATCAATCAGCCTCATTCAAATTTCTGTGGGTGTATTTAAGCTGGTTCAACAGACATTGCCAGTTATTGTTCTCCTCCGAGTGTGTTCAGCTGTGTTGGCTTTGTGGCAGTGTGGGCATTCTCTGATTTTCTGTCCTGAGCCACTCTGCTGTCAGGTGTTGGTCGCTTATTTCTTTGTCGCTTATGGTCTTTTCCCTCACGCTGCCTGAGTTTGTTAATGCTTCCTATATTTCATGCCTCTCTGGGGTTTTACACGACACATTCATCTTGGGTCTGTCCCTTTGCTTTCCTTTACATTTTGCTGGAGACTTTCGATCAGGGTTTTTTAGTATAAATGTTTGAATGTATGAGTGTGTGTGTGTGTGTGTGTGCATGCCTATGTGTATTAGCTGGTTTGCATGGTCTCTAAGGTTTAATTAGGAACCAACAAGAAGATCCTGTCAGTAGTAGCATGAAACACACACACACACACACACACACACACACACACACATACATTAAATATTCTCTTGATAAATGAGGCCATGGTAGTGATTGCACAATGAGGGGAAAACATACATAAACCAATCACTGTACGTCCTGCTCTCTTTTCTGTACCACTCCTGTCCACTTTGAGGAGAAGAAATGCTAGAAGTTTCTTTTTACTCAGAGATGTTTTTCCCGTCCAGGAATAAATTGTTGTTGTTGTTGTTGTTTTTCTTGGTGTGTGTGTGTGTGTGTGTTTTAAACGCCGGCTCAAATTAAACTTGCAGTGGCTGTGTGGGCCCACAGGCTATTTATTGAAGATGTCAAAGCTCTCCGAGTCCTGTACCTCACTTTACCATTCACACAGCTTTATTGGCATAACAAAACGTCAAACACACCACCGGCATAAGAGCGGCATTAAAAGGCATGTTAGACTGTTATGGGAGCGTGATAAAACAATAAAGTAGGACTCGGGCGAGGAGTGTGTGAAAGCTAATGATTTTTCTGTGGTAAAGAGAATTATAATGATGATTATGATGATGACTATGATGATGATGATGATGATGGGCACGATGGCAGTGGTGATAAACAGTGAGTATTATTAGCATTTTACAGAACTTACTGTCCTCGTTCAGTCCCCTCTTTAATTATTTAGTATCACTGGGTTTGAATTCCCACTGGGTTTGTGCTCTCAGGCAGGCTGATGTTCTTCTGGTATTGTGTGTGTGTGTGTGTGTGTGTGTGTGTATGTGTGTGTGTGTGTTTGTCTGTTTGTGGTGACAGGTATTTATCAGAAACTCTGGATTTGGACTGCAAGCTTGCAGCAGCTGCTTTTCTTGCTACTTGTAACTAACTCTTGGGGAAATTAATATCAAAACATCAAACAATCATCAATCATCTGCCGCACAATTAAAGGATTTTAAAGAACAAAGGAGCACGCAGTGTGTGATGTTTGCTCATATATTTAATTAGGCTTCATATCCTCCCATTATTTCCTTTACAGACTCCAAATGTCCCAGTGTCTACATTTGGTTAGTTAATCAGAAATGACTGAGTAAATGTTGTTTGTAGATATTCTGAGGGCTGTGTCTTTGTCATCAAATATTGCAGATACTTTAGAGATCTATGTACAAATTCTCAAAGATTATACAAGATGATAATAATATTCATTCATTCATTCATTCATTCATTCATTGTCTGTAACCCTTATCCAGTTCAGGGTCGCGGTGGGTCCAGAGCCTACCTGGAATCATTGGGTGCAAGGTGGGAATACACCCTGGAGGGGGCGCCTATGCTACACAGGGCGACGCACACTCACACATTCACTCACACACTCACACCTACGGACACTTTTGAGTCACCAGTCCACCTACCAACGTGTGTTTTTGGAGTGTGGAAAAAACAGGGCACCCGGAGGAAACCCACGCAGACACAGAGAGAACACACCACACTCCTCACAGACAGTCACCCGGAGGAAACCCACGCAGACACAGAGAGAACACAACACACTCCTCACAGACAGTCACCCGGAGGAAACCCACGCAGACACAGAGAGAACACACCACACTCCTCACAGACAGTCACCCGTAGGAAACCCACGCAGACACAGGGAGAACACACCACACTCCTCACAGTCAGTCACCCGGAAGAAACCCACGCAGACACAGAGAGAACACACCACACTCCTCACAGTCAGTCACCCGGAGGAAACCCACACAGACACAGAGAGAACACACCACACCCCTCACAGACAGTCACCCGGAGGAAACCCACGCAGACACAGAGAGAACACACCACACTCCTCACAGACAGTCACCTGGAGGAAACCCACGCAGACACAGGGAGAACACACCACACTCCTCACAGACAGTCACCTGGAGGAAACCCACACAGGCACAGGGAGAACACACCACACTCCTCACAGACAGTCACCCGGAGGAAACCCACGCGGACACAGGGAGAACACACCACACTCCTCACAGACAGTCACCCGGAGGAAACCCACACGGACACAGAGAGAACACACCACACTCCTCACAGACAGTCACCCGGAGGAAACCCACGCGGACACAGAGAGAACACACCACACTCCTCACAGACAGTCACCCAGAGGAAACCCACGCAGACACAGAGAGAACACACCACACTCCTCACAGACAGTCACCCAGAGGAAACCCACGCAGACACAGAGAGAACACACCACACTCCTCACAGACAGTCACCCAGAGGAAACCCACGCAGACACAGAGAGAACACACCACACTCCTCACAGACAGTCACCCAGAGGAAACCCACACGGACACAGAGAGAACACACCACACTCCTCACAGACAGTCACCTGGAGGAAACCCACACGGACACAGAGAGAACACACCACACTCCTCACAGACAGTCACCCGGAGGAAACCCACGCGGACACAGGGAGAACACACCACACTCCTATGTTAATAATAATATTTGATAAAATACAGAAAACAATTATCCATCTTTACCTCTTGGAGACACCTGTATTGTATTGCTCACATAAAAGAGACCACTGCTTGCACTGCAGATTCTTTGAGTTGGCACTGAGTTCCATAGCCATGGCCTTAACTAAAGAACCATTGAACAGTCAGTTTTTTAAGAGTGAAAAAAGCAATATAGTAACTGAAGGGCACAGCTTTGAATCCCAGAATCATGCCTGACTGGGTCTGGATACAGTTCACACAGAGGAATGATTCATTTCTGTAGTAGAATAGACTAAAAACTACAACTTAATCCACACAACACATTGATTACGCAGAAACAGAGTAAGGCCTGGTCTCAAATTAATATCCCAGCTCCGCAAGCCGTTCCGCTACCGAGCGTAAAACTGCTTATTTTTTTCGTAATCATTTCTACAGCCACATTTTCTGCAATATGCCAAGTTTTGTTTTGTTCGCTTACACAACCCAGGAAATGTCAGATGGCATACATTGTCAAAGGTCATCATTGTATATTCAGCCATTGTATGGAAATGTCTAACCTTTAAGAAAATGGGTCAGCATTGATTAGGGTGTATATAATTAATCATGTTTTGCCTCCAGACGTGTGAATGGATTTGTTTAATATTAAACACCGAAAGCATTACCAGTTGTTTGTGGGTTGTTTGAAAACCAACAATTATAATTAACCCTAATTAACCACCAGTCTGTTATTAATGTCCAGTTTTATTTATTTATTTATTTGTGACAGTATTACACTTGTATGCATAATTATGAGCTATGCCTCATATAACTACCACATTTAATTATGCGAAAATAAATGGAATGCTTGAATTTACAGCAGCCAAGTAATTCATTGAGGATTTAAGAGTTGATGCACTAATGAAGCGAAAGTGAAAATTCTACTTTAACCTTTGCTCTCCTTCTCCCACTTCTTCCTAACAGGATTATTGACTGACTGACCTCCGGGACCCCATGAGGACCACTCAGGGAGATGGAACGTAATAGACTTTTCATCTTTGACCTTTGCCACCTCGTCAGAGCGACTCCCTGGGACTGAGACCGAGAGTGAAGTGTCCAGCTCCTTGTCCTCCTCCCGTTCTTCACTTGATCACCCTGTTTTCTCCTCCCTCTGCCTCATCCTTCCTCCTTTCTCGTCCATCCTGGCTTCTCCCTGTGTGGAATATCACGTCCTCTTCCCCCTTTGACCTTTCTGTTGACCTCTCAAGGGAACAGATCTGTAAACAAAGAGAGTAGGAGTGGAAAGCGAGACAATATGAACATGCACCCCTTGCGCTCAAGGAAGCGCGACCTGGGCGCTGCCCGCGGCTCGGACGCTCCAGGCTGGGTGTACTTCTTGTGTCTGACCACGTGGTTGGTGCTGGCCTCAAGCCAACGTTTTGACCCCAGCGCCAAGTACCCCACGGTCACGACTAACTATGGCAAACTACGAGGCATCAAGAAGGACCTCAACAATGAGATCCTGGGCCCAGTGGAGCAGTACCTGGGGGTCCCGTATGCCACCGCACCGATTGGAGACCGCCGCTTCCAGCCCCCAGAGGCTCCGGGCTCATGGCCGGAGGTGCGGAACGCCACTCAGTTCGCCCCTGTGTGCCCTCAGAACCTGCATGGGGTCCTACCTGAGATCATGCTGCCTGTGTGGTTCACAGACAGCCTGGATGTGGCGGCTACCTACATTCAGAACCAGAGTGAAGACTGCCTCTACCTCAATATCTATGTGCCCACGGAGGACGGTAAGTGCCACATCCAGCACAGTTTAGTGCAGGATAATAAATTATTTTAACACACACACACACAAAAAACGCTTAGTGCTGCAGTGCTGTAGCAAGCCCTTAACTCTTTAGAAGCATCAGCTGATTATTATTCTGTAGAAAATACAGATTTTTTATTACATTTCTTTGTAAGTAATTGCTAAAAACGTTAAAATATTGTGGATAGTGCTTTTATTTATTTATTTCGGTAAATTGATGACCGTGCTTATGGTCACTGTTTGAATTGTTCATTATTATATCAAGCCGGAAAACACATGATGTGTAGATTTACATGTTAATGCAGAATTTAAAGCTATATATGATTCATAACCAAGCAGTTAAACTGAATTACAGCTGAATGAAAGCAAAAAATCTTAGTCTTCTGAGGGTTAAGCACATTTTAATGCACTGCAAATACAACACACACACAGGGGTTGGACAATGAAAGTGAAACACCTGGTTTTAGACCACAGTAATGTATTAGTGTGGTGTAGGGCCTCCTTTTGCGGCCGATACAGCGTCAGTTGGTCTTGGGAATGACATACACAAGTCCTGCACAGTGGTCAGAGGGATTTGAAGCCATTCTTCTTGCAGGATAGTGACCAGGTCTCTACGTGATGCTGGTGGAGGAAAACGTTTCCTGACTCGCTCCTCCAAAACACCCCAAAGTGTCTCAATAATATTTAGATCTGGTGACTGTGCAGGCCATGGGAGATGTTCAACTTCACTTTCATGTTTATCAAACCAGTCTTTCACCAGTCTCGCTGTGTGTATTGGTGCGTTGTCGTCCTGATACACGGCACCGCCTTCAGGACACAGTGTTTGAACCATTGGATGCACATGGTCTTACTGGTGCAGTGTGGAGTTAATGAAGATTGTCCACCAGGCTGCTCCAATTTAGCCCTGAAACCTCCCACACTACAACGACAGGGGTTTCACTTTCATTGTCCAACCCCTGTAGACTTCTGAACTGTTGCTCTGCAGAGATTTTTTAAATTTTTTTAGGAGGCAGAGCAGTTTACTTAAACACAACAATCAGTACAAAAAAACTGATTTATTTTCTTCTCTTTGCATTTAAAAAATGCTCTTCAACCCACACACACACACACACACACACACACACACCTCAGACTCTTGACTCATAAGTGGGAACATAATCCTACTTTGCTTTTTTTTCTCTTTATATCTTTAACAATCCGGGTGTGAGGCTTCATCTTCATCTGTGATGCAGTTGCTTCAATTACACTCCAAACTCCATCCAGTCGAACAGGTCTTTGTTACATTGAAATTGCATTGAAAGTGTCAACACATTTGGAGTTTGGAGCTCACCAAGTGAAGCAAATCTGTTGAGAATTAACAGCGTAAATGACTGAATGACTTTTGGGGGTTTTTGGGTAAAAGCATGATTTTTTCTCTTCTCCACTTCCATTTTTTTTGTTTTTGTTTTTCTGTTTTCTTCTTTTTTTCTTCAGAGTCGGGTGAACATCTGCTCTCACTGGACCCACGTCTCGGTTTGTGGGCCTGCGTTTTGATTTTCTTTTGCAATTAAAATCCACAAATATTGCCAAAGAAACCAATGATCAATTGGAAGCAAGTAATAAATCTCCCAGTGTTTTCTCTCCACTTCTCTCCATCAGATTTTTTGCTTTTTTGCCTGTTTTTTTTGTTATGAAATGGTAAAGGTCTCGCTGAATTATTTTTATCTTAATGGGCTTTTGTACAAAATCCAAACTTCACTCAAAGACTGCAACTTCTGAAAAACACTCTTCTTTCTGCGTGCATGCACACACACATACACACACACACACACACACACACACACACACACAAATCTCTAGTGAATATAATGCAGAAATAATAGAGCATAACACTTTTACATGCAAGTGCAATTCCAAAGGGACACTGACAACAGACTGAGCAACAGACTTGTGTGTGTGTGTGTGTGTGTGTGTGTGTGTGTGCACACTAGTGAGTGTGTATTTTCTTGTGTGTTTTTGTGTGGGTGTGTGTGCACAGAGTGGGTGTGCATTTTCTTGTGTGTGTGTGTTTTCATAGGAACACCCCTGGTGTGAATAAGGCTGTTTATTCTCTTGCCTGTCAACACCACCAGCAGCTTGTAGCTTTTTTGAGCATTCACAGCTCAGCACTCTCGCCCTCTCTCTCTCTCTCTCTTTTTGCTCTTTCTGTCATGCTCTCTCTCAACCTTTCTCTTTCATCTTGTCTATTTTTCTCCATCTCTTGCATTCCCTTTCTCACACTTCTTATTCACCTCCACCTCCTTCCCACTCTCTCTCTTTTTCTCTGTCTTATTCCTCCTTCTGCTTCCCTCCTTCTGTCTCTCCTCTCTGTTTCTGTTTCACACTCTTCCCACTTCCCCTCTGTCCTCTCTCTCTATTGCTTTTGATCTCTTGTTTGCCTCTTTCTTTCACAACACTTTTTACTCTTCTTTATTGTAATTTCTTTCTGTTCTTCTCTAAAGTCAAGTGCACTAGTTCAATTTTTATATTCCTGTCCCTATCGTTTATGTCTGTTGCTTTCATGTCTCTCTCTCTTTCTGTCTCTATCTATCTCACTCTTTTTCTCTCACTCTCTTTCTTTCTCTCTCTCTCTTTTACTATCTCTCTCTCTCATTCTCTTTTTCTCTCTCTTTCTCTCTCTCTCTCACTCTCTTTCTGTCTCTCTCTCTCACTCACTCTCTTACTCTCTCTCTTTTACTATCTCTCTCTCATTCTCTTTTTTCTCTCTCTTTCTCTCTCTCACTCTCTTTCTCTTTGTCTCTCTTACTCTCTTTTTCACTCTCTCTTTCTTTCTCTCTCTCTCTTTTACTATCTCTCTCTCATTCTCTTTTTCTGTCTCTCTTTCTCTCTCTTTCACTCTTTCTTTCTCTCTCTCTCTTTTACTATCTCTCTCTCTCTCTCCCTCTCTCTCTCTCTCTCTCGTTCTCTTTCTCTCTCTCTCTCTCTCTCTCTCTCTCTCTCCATGACCTCTATAAAACTTGCCAGCTCCAGTTGTCTCAAATCTGCCAATTTCCATTTTCCCCAAATCCCCAAATTCTTCTTAATCCAGCCAATCCTCCCCAGCGGCCAGCACCCAGGCTCACAGATTAGATAATAAGGCATTTTGTTCAAAACTCTTAATCGTAGACCTTTTTTTTTTTCCTGTCAACAACCAACAGTGCCCTTAACAGCGTGCAATCCCTATTTACCATGATTGATGTGCTTAAGAGCTTCTCTAAGGTTTCTTAGGGCTACACTATGTGCAGAAACCTGTGCAGTTACATTACTACTGCGGAGCTCCTTGCTCTAAACTAAAACCATGATATGCTCAATAAATGTGCATTATTCTTGACCTGAATGGCTTATTAATGTTTGTTGAATTGATTCGCTTAACCCTTCATCTGCAGCATCTGTGGTTGGTCACAGCACACAGTAGAACCCTATGATTTAACAGACTTACACAATATAAATAATGCGAAGGCTGGTTGTGCAATAAAGATTAATAAACAATATATCATGCAGCTCTCCAGTGATTGGGACTTGTGCTGCAACTCTCTGTTTTGTGTGTGTGTGTGGTTAGCTGTGCAAGGTTTGATCCTAGTGCTGCAGCTCTGTGGTGTGAAGGCCCAGGGGCCGGCTATGCACAAGCCTCTCATCCGTCACTGTCCATGAGGGCGATCGGCTCTTCACCCCCACCGGCCCCCCCACCAGACAACATGCCCTCCCATACATCTCCCTCCAGTCAATTCTGTGAGTGCTCAGCGCTGCAGTGTTCTCCCACTCAGCCACGATCCGTCATTCAAAGCTCTCTGTCAAAATGTAGCAGCTGTGTGCAGCCCCTTCACATTCGTTTCTATTGCCTTCATCATCATGTCATTGGTAGACCTATTACGCAACGTTCAAGGTCCTTCGGTCCTCTGGGAATAGGTTTAAAGCAATGTATCAGGGTTTGTTTGCTCAGAGAAACACAAACTTTGCACTATATGCGCAGAGGTTTATGCTAAACTTCATTGGCGTCCTATCCACTGGGTGTCAGTACGGTGGGAGAATCATTTGAGAGAATGACAGCTAGGGCGGCACGGTTGCGCAGTCACACAGCTCCAGGGGCCTGGAGGTTGTGGGTTCGATTCCCGCGCTGGGTGACTGTCTGTGAGGAGTGTGGTGTGTTCTCCCTGTGTCTGCGTGGGTTTCCTCCGGGTGACTGTCTGTGAGGAGTGTGGTGTGTTCTCCCTGTGTCGGCGTGGGTTTCCTCTGGGTGCTCCGGTTTCCTCCCACAGTCCAAAAACATAGGACTCAAAAGTGTCCGTAGGTGTGAGTGTGTGAGTGAATGTGTGAGTGTGTGTCGCCCTGTGGACTGGCGCCCCCTCCAGGGTGTATTCCCGCCTTGCGCCCAATGATTCCAGGTAGGCTCTGGACCCACCGCGACCCTCAATTGGATAAGGGTTACAGATAATGATTGAATGAATAATGACAGCTTCTACTCCTCTGACAAGTCTTTATAGTACATTTCAGAACATTGCTGTGATGATTTGATGGCATTAGGTCACAGTAACATTAGTGAAATCAGGTCCTTTGTTGCGTCAGTCTCTGGAACAACATTCCAACTCATCCCAAAGTTATGAATGTAGCTTAGCCATGACAAGCAACACAGTTCCACACTTGGAAATGGTGATCATTCAATATCTTGCTCTTCTATGGACTCTTTCATGCTGTGTGCTTAACTGAACATCTGTTTTAACAATGGGGGCACATTGAAGATGACCCCACTGACTAGAAGAGGTATGTCCACACATGCAGTGGTTGCAGGTTTTTGTTTTTATGAACATTTCCAACTTCTGTAGCCCTTAGAATTAAAGGCTGTTGGTGCAAATGATCCCTTTTGCTTTATATTGCAATGTGTTTTGTACATGTATTGACTGTGTGGCCTGGAGAAAGTGGTACCTTTTGAAGTTGTGCTGAAAAGTGTTTAAATAATACATATATATATATATTAAAACTGCAGGGAAAATGCATGACCTCTGAACACAATCGAGCAGGTTGTTTTGGCCTGTGGGTTTGTTAGCTTAACCATCTTCAACCTTCTCATTGCAACAATCCAATATTTCTGGTTATCATTCAATATGTGCTTTAGCTAATCAATACTTCATTACGTTTTACTTCATTATGTTAAATCAAGAGGAATCATGGCTGCAGCTCATGGAAAGGAACAAATCCCTGCAACTACTAAGAGGCTAGAGCAGAAACACTAGAACCATAATCATGTTTTTTTTTTTTTTGGATAGAGTTCATTTGCATTTCAGTTTTTTTTGTTTTTATAGAGTAAATATAATAGAACAGTATGCCTAATAATTTGTCAACACCTCTCATAATTAGATATTCGATCTCTGGTCATGGACATCCACCTTGTGTAATCGCCACAGAAAAAAAAAAAATGAAGTAAAATACCATGGAGTAGCTGTACATGATGCTGAGGTCACTGTGCTCAATGTCAGCCCCCAGTGTCTCAGTCTCTGAGAGCAAACATAGCTCATGGCTCAGTAGTACCTTGGGAAAAGGTAGGGACCTGGAGGTTGTAGGTTCGAGTCCCGCTCCGGGTGATTATCTGTGAGGAGTGTGGTGTGTTCTCCCTGTGTCTGCGTGGGTTTCCTCCGGGTGACTGTCTGTGAGGAGTGTGGTGTGTTCTCCCTGTGTCTGCGTGGGTTTCCTCCGGGAGCTTCGGTTTCCTCCCACAGTCCAAAAACACACGTTGGTAGGTGGATTGGCGACTCAAAAGTGTCCGTAGGTGTGTGTGTGTGAGTGAATTTGTGTGTGTGTCTGTGTCGCCCTGTGAAGGACTGAGGCCCCCTCCAGGGTGTATTCCCGCCTTGCACCCAATGATTCCAGTTAAGCTCTGGACCCACCTGAACTGGATAAGCACGTACATATAACGAATGAATGAATGAATGAAAGGTATAAAGGCCCATGGCATCTGTCATGCATATGTGTGAAGGTAGCATTGATATGTAGCTGTATATAGGGATTTCTGAGAAATATGTTGCCATCAAGGCAATGAATATGGTGGTTTAAGCAAGACAGCGCCATATCACATTCTGCACCTGCTACAACAGCGTGGCTTTGCAGTCACAGATTGTGTGCTGACTGGCTTGTCTGCAGTCCAGATCTGTCTCCTATGGCCTTTAATGAAGAGAAGAAATCAGATAATGGCAACGGCACACTGCCTAACAGCTGAAGTCTTGTATCAACAAGAAAAAAATTCCACTTGCAAGAATGGGACCTGACAAAATGTAATTAAAATGAAAGGTGATGTAATACAGTAGTGTCCCTGCTTTCTTCTGAGTGGGTTGCAGACATCGATTTCAAAAATTGCTCATATTTACTAAAAATAAAAAATAAAAAATCAAGGTGTTCAGTGTAAACACTGGAAAACCGTTTTGTACATTGGTGCACTCTTAAAATAAAAGTGCTATTAAAATGTCCATATGCCTTAGAAGAACCACTTTTGGTTCCATACAAAGTTTTTGCTAATGTTTAATTGGTGGCGACACGGTGGTGCAGCAGGTAGTGTCTCTGTCACAGCTCCAGGGTCCTGGAGGTGACTTTCTGTGAGGAGTGTGGTGTGTTCTCCCTGTGTCTGCGTGGGTTTTCTCCGGGTGACTGTCTGTGAGGAGTGTGGTGTGTTCTCCCTGTGTCTGCGTGGGTTTCCTCTGAGTGACTGTCTTTGAGGAGTGTGGTGTGTTCTCTCTGTGTCTGCGTGGGTTTCCTCTGGGTGACTGTCTGTGAGGAGTGTGGTGTGTTCTCTCTGTGTCTGCGTGGGTTTCCTCTGGGTGACTGTCTGTGAGGAGTGTGGTGTGTTCTCTCTGTGTCTGCGTGGGTTTCCTCTGGGTGACTGTCTGTGAGGAGTGTGGTGTGTTCTCTCTGTGTCTGCGTGGGTTTCCTCTGGGTGACTGTTTGTGAGGAGTGTGGTGTGTTCTCTCTCACTTTCTCACTGATGTCTGATGAACCTACAGATCAATAGACTGCATTAACCTGCCTCCTAAGTATTTGTCTTAGTCCTGGTCTTATTTCACTGTAAATGATCTACAAGGCTTGAATCAGTTGAAACAGGTGGGTTTCACCAGGGGATAGCGAATCTGTGGTGCTCTTTTGGACTGAAGCTGCCCGTTCTTGGCATGCCTCATATTAGCATGGTCTCAGTCTTAAGCTTTGCTCTCTTTTGTCCTTGAAGCAGGTAGCTAACTCCCTTATTCCCTCCTCAGATGTGCTAGTAGCCCATCTGCACATAAAGCTCTTTGTATCACTCACTGTCCCAACCTCTATGACCCATACCCAGAGCAAAGCAAAGCAGCCCATAATGATGCATTAAGAGCTGTTTCAGTGAGTGAACTATTCTACTGTAGTCCTCTGAAGTCTGAGAGAGCGTGAGGGCACACAAATCTAGGACACATAAATGCTATCATCTTTTTTTTTTTTATTAGGCAATGTGGTGCTGTTTTTGGAGACAGGCTCTATCTCAGCTATCGCTTGTTTGTGAGGAGAGTGGTCTCTCTCTTGCCCTCCCTTCCTTCACTTTCTCACTCTCTCTCTCTCGTCTGTTTCCCTGTCTGCTGGTGTCTCTGTTTTTTTTCCTCCTGTGCTCATCTCAGCTCTGACTAAGCTCCTTGGGGATGCTAATGCAGGCTTTATGACCCTTGAGGGTCTAGTCAAGGAGGCGGTTGCATTCGGTCAGTCCCGCGTGTTTAAGAAAGCCTCTGATGGGATAGTTTCTATGTGACTGCTCTGCCAGCTCCCCAGTGACGTTATCGCTAGCATCTACATCGTCTTAACCCTAAGCCTTTTAGCGTCGTAGAATAAAGAACATAAGATGGTAAATGGAGCGTCTCTTTCAAGCTCTCTAAGTGCTTTATTCCAGGGTGATCCTAATATAAGAAGATAATCTTAAAATTGTGGATGTAGATGTCTAGCATGTTTATCTCAGTCCAAAGCTTTATAGCAGAAAGAACATAATGTGTTAAAGCTAGTAGCTTTATGAAGTACTGTAAATAATATAAAACCTTTTTTTTAAATGCTGCTTATTTAAATTTAGAGGAAGTGAAAATTCAGAGACCACTTTAATATTTGTGGAACATTGTTAGATTAGAGACTTTATTGTCATTGTTCACTGTCACAACAATACAATAAAACTAAAAAATAATAGCCCTGGGAAGGACTGGCGCCCCCTCCAGGGTGTATTCCCGCCTTGTGCCCAATGATTCCAGGTAGGCTCTGGACCCACCCTGAACTGGATGGGCGGTTACAGATAATGAGTCACACATCTCCAGGGACCTGGAGGTTGTGGGTTCAATTCCCACTCCGGGTGACTGTCTGTGAGGAGTGTGGTGTGTTCTCTCTGTGTCTGCGTGGGTTTCCTCCGGGTGACTGTCTGTGAGGAGTGTGGTGTGTTCTCCCTGTGTCTGTGTGGGTTTCCTCCGGGTGACTGTCTGTGAGGAGTGTGGTGTGTTCTCTCTGTGTCTGCGTGGGTTTCCTCTGGGTGGCTGTCTGTGAGGAGTTGCGTGGGTTTTCTCCGGGTGCTCCAGTTTCCTCCCACAGTCCAAAAACACACGTTGGTAGGTGGATTGGCGACTCAAAAAAGTGTCCGTAGGTGTAAGTGTGTGAGTGAATGTGTGTGTGTGTGTGTTGCCCTGTGAAGGACTGGCGCCCCCTCCAGGGTGTATTCCCGCCTTGCGCCCAATGATTCCAGGTAGGCTCTGGACCCACCGCGACCCTGAACTGGATAAGGGTTACAGATAATGAATGAATGAATGAATAAAAAATAATACAAAAAAACAGTACTAAACAATAGTACTAAGTGACAAATAATAATTACCTAATAATAAATAATAACTAAATGAAAACACAAAAATTGAAAAATATAAAACCAAACAAGTGTAAATGAGGCAATAATTTTCAATTTTTGGATTAAATTGCATTGGATTATACTGTATATTACATAAGTTTATATTGCACTTGTACAGATGTGGTGGGGGGTGGTGTGTATCAGTGTCCTATCCATTTATCAACTTAACAGCTCTCAGAAAGAAGCTGTTTTTCAGTCTTGTGGTGCAGGTCTGTCCAGTCATGTATCTCCTGCAAGAGAGTAGGGGCATGAAGAGTTGAAGAGCTGTTCTTTGTCAGGAGGCTGCCCAGGTGCTTGTCCAGTCTCTAGTCATTTCAAGGCTTGACTACTGAAACTCACTCCTGGCTGGTCTTGCTCTGTGGGCCGTCAGGCCCCTTCAGCTGATCCAGAAAGCAGCTGCACGGCTTGTCTTTAATCTTTCTAAGTTTACCCACGTCACTCCACTGCTGCGCTCTCTTCACTGGTTTCCCGTAGCTGCCATCATCAGAACACTAAGCACTTTGGATAAGAGCATCTGCTAAATGTTATCAATTTAAATGAGTCAGTGTGAGTCAGATTGTGAATGATGGTCCCGATCCTACTCTGATGTCACATGTCGAAGATGTTGCTGATGGCCGTGAAGTCAGACCCAATGATCTTGATGGTCCTCTGCAGCATCTTCTGCTCATTTTTGTGGCATCCAGCGGACCATACCATGACGCTGTATGTCAAGATGCTCTTCGGTGTGCAACGGAGGTTCCTGGACAGTCCAGAATTCCTCAGGAAGTAAATGCGCTGATGAGACTTGCTGTGTGTTCTGTGTGTTGACTAAGATAGGTCCTCAGTAATGTGCATTCCCAGAAATTTGAAGCTGGGAACTCTCTCTATTGATAGACACTGGAGCAGGGGCCAAACTTCTGGACCTCCTGTTGTCAACCACAATCTCCTTGATGTTCTTGCTCTTCAGAATGAGATTGTTGGTGGAACACCTGACTGTCAGGTTTTATACTTTACTCCTGCATGCTGACTCATCGTCATTAGTGATGAGCCCCACAACTGCTGTATCATCAGCAAACTTGATGATAGCGTTCGTTGAGTGGACAGATTGGCAGTCGTTGGTACAGAGGGTGTACAAGAGAGGGCTCAGTTCATATCCTTGAGAGGGACACAGTGTAATGGTGTGGAATGTGTAATTCCCCAGCCTGACAAACTGGGGACAGTGTGTCAGGAAGTCCAGGGTTCAGTTACAGATGGTGGAGTTTAGGCTGAGGTTGGGCACCAGTCTACTGGGCATGACTGCGTTGAAGGCCAAGCTAAAGTCTAGGAAAAGCAACCTGGCATAGGTGTTGGGTTTCTCCAGGTGTTCCAGAACAGTGTGTAGAGTAATGCTAATCACATTAATAACATTTTTAATACACACACTATAATTATCCACAATACTTAGTTTTCCTTGCTGCATGAGATGATATTGAAAGATGAATTACTGTTGACTGTTGCCTATTTTTTTTTAAAATCTTTTCACAGACTCTAAGCAAACACATTTCACACTTCAACTACTACAATGCACTAAACTCAGTTTAAAGAGGCAAATTATATTCTTTGTAATGAATCATGTAGTTATTCAGTGCTTTTAGGTACTGAAAATATGAAGAGTGTATTTAGATGCATTTTAGCATGATATCTGAAAAAAGGGAAACTCTGATGAACATTTTAGTGCATGCAACTAAACCCTCACTGATTTTTTGTAATGTTTATTAAAACATGTGGAAATAGAATCAACTAAAAAAAATGAATTTCCCTGGAAATAGCAAATACTGAGCAATTATTTAAACACCAATACTGTGAAATTGTATGAAAATAACCCATTTTGTGCAGTTAAAAGTCCTATAAATGCCTAAATATATCTTTAATTTAATATTTACCTAAATTAATGTTTAGGAAGAAATTTTGTAAATTGTAAGAAAGATTGTTGGCAAAATCTAAATTTTTGAATTTCAGATTCATGTGTGAGTGTAAATGCACAAATTGTGTCTTATAAATAAAATGATTTATTACTTTAGCTCATCGTGTAGCTGGTTTCCTCATTCTTAGTAGCTGCTTAGATGCAAACAACGTAAGTAGAACAAGAGAAATAAAACGCCATGGCATTTAACATAAAATGACTAAACGTGCCTTAAAAAAACAACAGCCTCTTGAACTAGTCCATTGCTAGTAATTGCATAATGGATGGCACGGTGGCTTAGTGGTGAGCACGTTCGCCTCTCAGCGCTGGGATCTTGGGTTCAAGTCAAGTCCCATCTGGGTGGAGTTTCCATGTTCTCCCTGTGTCTGCGTGGGTTTCCTCCCACAGTCCAAAAACATGGAGGGTAGGTGAATTGGCTTCTCTAACAGGCTTCTCCTGTTGTGTGAGTGAATGAGTGTTTGTGTGAGTGAATGTGTGTGTGGATTGGCGCTCTGTCCTCGGGTGAAGCCCTAGTGCCCGATGCAGTCCTCCAGTTGGACAGTCGTTCCTGGTCGAGAGTACGCCGTGCGCATTTGGCTGCTGCTTCTCGCCGGTGTGTGTGTGGATTGAATGTTCTGAGTGTTCTGAGCAGTGTGAATTGTAAAGCGTCCTTGGACCTCTAGAAAGGTGCTATATAAGTGTAAAGATAGCATAACCTTAACACTACATCTTACCCAGCATAGGTGATACGTTCATTAGGAGGATTGGGCAACACTGTGTCAAAATGGAAAGGATTCTTTTTCTTTTACTCTACCACAGTATAAACCCAAAGCTCTGTATTAACCAAGCTCTGCCAGATGTTTTGGCCCACCTCTGTGTATCACAGCGCAGTCAGCGTTAGCCTTTGTACAATCCTGGGTGGGAGGTGGGGTCCAATGCATGGACAGATTTCAGTATTCCATAATTAAAAGTCAGTAAACTGAAACATCCAGTGTTTCCTTTGTATCTACTTCTTTAAAAAGCCAAAACCTGACCTTTGCCGATGAAAACCAACTGTTTGAACAGACAAGGTATCGATTAATTAGCATTGCATGCCTTTCTGCTCCATGAGAGATATATGTCACGTGTAGCAAAGGTTCAGGTTCATGGTTTTACTGAAAAAAACAAAAAAATAAAGAATAAAACTGCTCACTTAGCACAGGAATAAAATTTAAGTTAAAAAAGTGATTTAATGCTGCTGCAGTTTGAGTTTTTTGGGGTTGTTTTTTTTAGAGTCTTTTGTCTGGATTCATAAAAACATATGCACTGCACATGTATGTACACAGGATGTCAGTGTACATTTTTCATGGTATAAACCAGCATTATAATTACTGTTTAATTAAAAAGATATTGAGCGTATTCTTCCCCTTAAAGCAATAGTGCACAGTAAATTCACCGGTGGTAAACTATTAGTGTTAACACTGAGAGTGTTAAATTATTACACTAATAATGTTGATTTAACACTGGTGGCTTACTGTGTGGTACTCAAATATTTAAATAAAGTATAGGTTAAAGACGGGCAGCACGGTGGCCCAGCAGGTAGGTGTCGCAGTCACACAGCTCCAGGGGACTGGAGGTTGTGGGTTCGATTCCCGCTCCGGGTGACTGTCTGTGAGGAGTTGGTGTGTTCTCCCCGTGTACGCGTGGGTTTCCTCCGGGTTCTCCGGTTTCCTCCCACAGTACAAAAAACACACGTTGGTAGGTGGATTGGCGACTCAAAAGTGTCCGTAGGTGTGAGTGTGTGAGTGAATGTGTGTGTGTCTGTGTTGCCCTGTGAAGGACTGGTGCCCCCTCCAGGGTGTATTCCCGCCTTGCGCCCAATGATTCCAGGTAGGACCCTGCGACCCTGAACTGGATAAGGGTTACAGATAATGAATGAATGAATAGGTTAAAGACTTTTTTACAATCTGCAAAATGTTTTAGTGAGTAGATTTTTATTTTGCAGTAATTCCTAGAAAGAATATGAGTCAGACAATATCAGACAATGCATTACTGAATTTTGAACAGGCCATTCACATGGATTTATGAAAAATCAGACAATCTATTTTGAAATTAATTGAGGTAGGACATGGTTTACACTTTTATAAATATGGGTTTTTCATATATTACCTGACATGGGTTACTGGGCCTGACTAGATCACAGACCAGGATCTAACTTCACAGCCACATTACTCTGTTACACTTTGGGGAAACTGGAACTTGTGAGCAATCTGCATATAAAAGGAGACTTAAATACACTGTTCACCATCTGTGTATGTGAAGCAAATTCCAAATCTGGCCTGCAGATAGCCATGTCTGCTTTATCCATACGCTATGCACTTGCCCCTAGAAGTATAAATAGATAAAGAAATGCATGGATAAATAGACGAATAGATAAATAAGTAAACAAATGCATAAATGCACCACCACACATATGATATTATGCATGGCCTTGATGCAAGAACAATCAGAAACTTTATTTGCGATCCGATCTTTTCATATCCCAGAGGCCGGCCATGAAGTGTGTTGTTGTCAGGAGGAGGGGTGAAAAGCAGTGGAATTGGATGGCGTTTTCTATGGGAGGGAAATGAAGGAACACCTCGAAGCAGCACCTCAGTGTTTGTGGATGGGGCTTTTTTAATTAGCGTCAGAGCCAAAGGCATAGGTGCCGCTCTGAGACATCCCTATTCCGACCGCAGAGCTGAGTGCCAGTGGAGAGTGGAGAACAAAGCAGCTTTGAGCCACCAGACCACAAACAAATGCAAGTCCAAAGTGAAGTGCCTGGGTTAGATGCAAGCACAGAAGTGTTTTTTAAATTAGATGTATTCTAAACAGAATGGAATAGTGGAGAACAGGGAATAGAATATGTTCTAGGAAAAAAAGGCAACAAGGGAAAACTAGGAATTGAATATACAGATTTCAAATGTATTGATGTAGTGTTCTTTATAATGAACTCTTTCACAAAGCTGCTTTACGGAGACCCAGGTCCAAGCCTTTAATGGTCAATCCAAGGATGACCAATGTAACCAAGTGCAAGAGGAAAGAAACTTGGGCTAGACTCCTAATGCTAATCTCCTAATGCTAATCTCCTAATGCTAATCTCCTAAGGCTAATCTCTTCTGTAACATATTTCACTTGCTTTGGATAAGAGTGTCTGATTTAATATAAAAATAAAGGAATGAATATACACTGGTCAGCTACAAGATTAAAAACACTGACAGTTGATGTTGATGTAATGGCCCATTTGAAAGTGAGTGATATATCAGACGTCAATGAACCATCAGTTCTTGAGCTTGACTGCTGCAGTAGCTCATCTGTGGGATCATGTGGGCTAGCCCAGGCTCCCCATGCACATCTGTGAGCCTTGGGAACCTATGGTCCTATGTTAAACCACTGGTCCTTCCATGAACCACTTTGTTAAGGTACACTCCAGGAGACGTGCTATTTTGAAGATGATCTGACAAAAATTAATAGTCACAATTTGAGTCTCATTAAAGTTGCTCAGATTCTTACACTTTCTCACTTTCAGCACATGGGATTCAATTTGCTGCCTAATATATATCAACCCTCGACAGGTGCGAGACAAAGATAATTGTATTCACTTTACCTGTGAGTGGTTTCAATCTTGTGGCTGATTGATGTATGCTTAGAAAGGATGGAGTAGTGTAGAGATGGAGCACTAAAATAGGTTTAAGAAGGAACCGAGTAATAAAGAATTGAGTTGTGTACTGGATATATTCTAAAAGGAATGGAGAAGTATGTGTCACATGTCACATATCACATGTGTCAAACTTGAGGCCAAATGTGGCCCGCTGTGTCTTTTGATGTGGCCCGCAAGAGCTTTAAAGATCTGATTGACTGCGGTCTAGTGGCTAAATGCCGTCACTTCACGGGTAACAGAATCGGCATGAACTGTGGGAAATGGAGTTTATGCTCAATACATGCTTTTAGACTTAATTATTAAGTATTCCACCACTAATTCTAAAGCGTGCATTGACCTTAAACTACATTTCCCACAATGCATGCTCTCTTTGTATTCTTAGCTGAACCTATGTGTGCTTTTAGGTCCTTTACACCTTTACTTGCTACACATGGGAACATTTCTTTATTAATTCATCCGAGAACTTACATTTAGGGTAGGTACATGAGCTTTGCCTGACGTAAACAAGGACTACTGACGTGCAGACTGACCAATTAAATGTTTACAGAGAAGGTTATCGACCAATAACGGTAGCTCTACAGTCAGGCCGTCCAATCAGAAGATTTTAGGCTACTTCATCACGCCCCCTTCTCACTCAAGCGAACCAATCGGAGTAGGGGAGGGCGGTACTAGTTTGTGAACGAAGCGCTTCTCGAAGTTCTACGTAAGATCTAGAAAAACAAAATCCCGGACGTTTGTGAAATTCCGCCCGGACATTTTTTTAAGTCTAAAAAAGAGGACATGTCCGGGTAAAAGAGGACGTCTAGTCACCATATGCTTTACTGTAGCTGAAGAAATCACTCTAAGTCTTTTTCAGAGGGTGCATTTTTGAAGCAGTGTATGCTGAAGGTCTGTGAGCAGCTGTGTCAGTTTATCTAGAAAGAACATCGAGGACCGAATTCAGGAACTCGCAGGAAACTTGGCAACACAGCTCGCCGCAGAGACACGCAACTAACCCGAAAAATGAACAGGATTTATGTTGTTAACAGAGCAACAAGCAAACATATTTTAGTTATTTAACATTAAAGAGTACTTACATTTATTCTACATTACATTTGGTTACATTTATACGGTCTCACAGTTACATCTGGCCCTTTGAGGGCAACCATTTTGCTGATGTGGCCCTCTGTGAAAATGAGTTTGACACCCCTGCTGTAGATGAATTATTGCAGGGCTGGAGTTTTGTCAAACTGAGTATAAGTCATGTGTAGAATTTGGTGTTACATATGTTTTAGAACGGGCAGCACGGTGGTGCAGCAGGTAGGTGTCACAGTCACACAGCTCCAGGGACCTTGAGGTTGTGGGTTTGATTCCTTCTCCGGGTGACTGTCTGTGAGGAGTGTGGTGTGTTCTCCCTGTGTCTGCGTCGGTTTCCTCCGGGTGACTATCTGTGAGGAGTGTGGTGTGTTCTCCCTGTGTCCGCATGGGTTTCCTCCGGGTGACTGTCTGTGAGGAGTGTGGTGTGTTCTCCCTGTGTCTGCGTGGGTTTCCTCCGGGTGACTGTCTGTGAGGAGTGTGGTGTGTTCTCCCTGTGTCTGCGTGGGTTTCCTCCGGGTGACTGTCTGTGAGGAGTGTGGTGTGTTTTCTCTGTGTCTGCGTGGGTTTCCTCCGGGTGACTGTCTGTGAGGAGTGTGGTGTGTTCTCCCTGTGTCTGCGTGGGTTTCCTCCGGGTGCTCCGGTTTCCTCCCACAGTCCACAAACACACGTTGGTAGGTGGATTGGCGACTCAAAAAGTGTCCGTAGGTGTGAGTGAATGTGTGTGTGTGTGTGTGTGTTGCCCTGTGAAGGACTGGCGCCCCCTCCAGGGTGTATTCCCGCCTTGCGCCCAATGATTCCAGGTAGGCTCTGGACCCACCGTGACCCTGAACTGGATAAAGGTTACAGACAATGAATGATTAAATGAATATGCTTTAGAAAAATGGAGTAATGTAAAGTAATGGAAATGGAGTTCTTAAAGGAGTGAAATGTTGGGGGAATTGTAAACTGGATATGTTCTAGAAAGAATGCAGTAAAGGAGAATGCGATATTGGATATGTCTGAGAAAGATGAAATAACAGCACATTAGATTTGTGATTTTTGTGGTTCGTACTGGGCTTAGAAATTGTGATATGAATACTTTCCCAAAGTACTTCACCCTTCTTTTTTTTCCTCTCTCTCTCTCTCCAATATCCCCCTTATTATTGGCCACTGAATAGACAGCAGTTGATGGAGTTCAGCTTTGCTGCAGGGTGGAACCAATGAAATCAGCTGGGGTCAATTACTCTGCTTAGAGTTTCTAGCACAAAGCAATGAGCAAGAATTGGTAACATCCCAGTGTCAGTGTGTGTGTGTGTGGAGACCATGTTTTTGGAGGTAGAATCCTCAGCATCATCAGGGCGTGTGTGTTAGTGTTGGTTGGAGAGCGTGATAAAGAAACAGAGAGAAGAAGAGTATATAATGACAGCGGATGAAGAGACAGATGAAAGAGGGGGCACAGTGTGTAATGGAGAGAGAAATCTCTCTCTTTCTGAAGGTAGATGAAGCTGAGGTTGAAGAGAGAAGTGGGGGGATATAGAGGAAAGGGTCGCCTTGGCAACCCCGCAGCTCTTCCAGCTTGTAGCTGTCAGGCATCGCGTCAGAACGTTGTGTGTGTATGTCTTTATGTGTGTGCATAAGTGTGTGTGAGTGTGTTTGTGTGTGTGTTCATCCATTTGCCTCACTGCTAGACTCTCAATGAGGGAATTAGCCAGAGCAGCGCCCTGCGTGCTATTTATAGCCTGCAATGCGAGAAGGAGTAGAAGAAAGTTTGTGTGTGTGTGTGTGTGTGTGTGTGTGTGTGTGTGTAGTCCTGACTCATTCCGTCACTGTGCAGATGTTACATATTCTGGAGTAGGCGAGATGAACTGCATTTTTACTCTCTCTTTCTTCTTTGCGTTATTTCATTCTCTAGCTTTTCACCCTCTCTCTCTCTTCTCTGCCTCTCATCTCTTTCTCTAGTGCCTTCTTTCAGCTTCTATCATTCTCTCTTTCCTGTCTTTCTGTCCCTCTCTTTCTCTATTTCTGCTTTTCTTTTTATCATGCCTGCTTTCTGTTCTCCCTGCTTCCCTCTTTCACACTGCGTCTCTCTCTCTCTGTTGACTTCTTTCTCAGTTTGTTATTCTGTGGAGTGTGGTGTGTTCTCTCTGTGTCTGCGTGGGTTTCCCCTGTGTCTCTCTCTCCTTCTCTCTCTCTCTCTCTCTCTCTCTCTCTCTCTCTCTCTCTCTGCCTCTCCAGCCACAGAAGCTTTCGGAAAAACATGAATGCTCAGTGGACTGTTTGTGTAGGGGCAGCTGCCACTGATGCTAAAGCTCAGCTTCATCACCCGTTTGAAGGTTTAGCAGAACTTGACCCATGGTGCCTTGAAAAGGAAGAGAGCTGGAACGGATTGGTCCTCAGTAATGGAGATATTAGCTCTTCAAAGCAAGAGGAAGGTGTTTGGTGAAGGATTCTGGAATGGCAGGTGTTTGTATGCTGGAGATTAAGTTAGAAAAAGCTACAGACTTTACAGAGCAGCCTGACGGGCCTCTACACAATAAAAACTCACAGATGCTTTAAGGGGAATAAGTTATTCCTGTTCTGTTTTTGCAGTGGTCTTTCAAAATGTCTCACTGTCTTCTGTCTTCTGTGTCTGCATTTACTTACTCCTGCTGCATCCTCCTCTTCCATCTCTCTTCCCTCCTTCTTCTTTCTCTCTCTCTCCATTCGCTCTGCAGCTCAAAGGGTTGTCTCTTCAGTGGCTGCTGTAGCTGAGGTGGCATGTGGCCCTGAATGCAAATGAGGCTCACCACCAAACCCCCTTCCTCTTACTTACGCTTTCTCTTTCTCTCTCTCTCTCTCTCTCTCTCTCTCTCTCTCTCTCTCTCTCTCTCTCTCTCTCTCTCTTTCTCTCTTTTGCTCTCTCTCTCCCCTCTCTCTTTCTCCCTCTCCCTCTCTCTCTCTCTCTCCCTCTCTCTCTCTCTCTTTCTCCCTCTCTCTTTCTTTCTCTCTATCTCTCTCTCTCATTCTCCCTCTCTCTCTCTCTCTTTCGCTCTCTCTCTCTCTCTCTTTATGTCTCCCTCTTTCTCTCTTTTGCTCTCTCTCACTCTCCCCTTTCCCTCTTTCTCTCTTTTGCTCTCTCTCACTCTCCCCTCTCTCTCTTTCTCTCTTTCTCCCTCTCTCTCTCTCTCTTTCTGTCTCCCTCTTTCTCTCTTTTGCTCTCTCTCACTCTCCCCTCTCTCTCACTCTCCCCTTTCCCTCTTTCTCTTTTGCTCTCTCTCTCCCCTCTCTCTCTTTCTCCCTCTCTCTCTTTCTCCCTCTCCCTCTCTCTCTCTTTTTCTCCCTCTCTCTATCTCTCTCTCTCATTCTCCCTCTCTCTCTCTCTCTTTCTTTCGCTCTCTCTCTCTTTCTGTCTCCCTCTTTCTCTCTTTTGCTCTCTCTCACTCTCCCCTCTCCCTCTTTCTCTCTTTTGCTCTCTCTCTCCCCTCTCTCTCTTTCTCCCTCTCTCTCTTTCTCTCTTTCTCCCCTCTCTCTCTCTCCCTCTCTCATGTGTACAGTTCTATCCATACACAAGGTTTGTACCTCTATCTGAGCTTAAAAAATAGCTCGGTGATCAAGTAAGAAAAGTGCGAGGGCGGCAGACAGGATGGAAGGAAGAATGGAAAGAAAAGACGATAAAGTGGCATGCAATTTGTGACATAAAAGATTAAAAGCACTTAGCGTTGTCTTTTTTTTTTCTCTTTCCTTTGAGTTTAAAGTATCATGGCATTTATCAATAGACTGAGCATATCTACTCTTTGTTCCTACCAGATGTCTTGCCAGAATATCATGCGGTTTAAGTTGAGGAGAAGAGCAAGCAAGATAACGTCCCAGAGACATCACCACCGTATTCAAGATGACAATCACCAGCCGTCATGTTGACAGCTAAATATAATGCTCATTTCCTCATGCTTCAGTGTGTCGACTCTTTGCGTTTATTACAGTTCTCGTCACTTTGAGAAGACTTCAGTTTTTCAGGAGGTTTTCCATACAGTCTCAGTCCTAGATGTTGGTTTCATTTTCTGCTTCTCACAGTCCAAGAAATCTCCAACACATTGGGTGTTGTTACACGGTGGGCCCTTTATTTTTAGACCACAGATCTATTATTTGATTTGCAAATGTCCTACTTTTTGGTGCATTTCACTGATGTTCTACTTCATAGGGTGGAGTTGTTTTCTCACCGTTGAAACGTACACAGAACCTGCCGATTCTGATCAGATCTGAAGCGACTTTTATTTTCTCTAAAGATCTCCATCTCTTAAAGATGAAAAGCTGAAAATGTCATGGTCTGCATTTAACCACTAAGTTGACGTACGAAACCAGGAGGACGTCTAATCCACTTTCAAAGATCTGCCAGTCCTAAATCTGCCCGGCTAACGGTGCTTTACGAGGATTGTGTCAAAGTGTTGAAGTGGTCCAGCAGACTTCGGACTGTGGGTCGTGTGTAAAGTGGCATGCTTTATTTTAATCTAAGTGATTAGGGGCCACGTTTTGTATGTTTTTATAAGATTAAGTCAATGTCAATGAGACACGGAGTAGAAAGATTGTCCCACAAAACGAGCTAGATTACACTAAACCAATATGATTAGCCTGCATCTGTCTCTCTCTCTCTCGCTCTCTCTCTCACTCTCTCCCTGTCTCTGTCTCTCTCTCTCTCTCTCTCTCTCACTCGCACTCTCTCCCTCTCTCTCTCTCTCACTCTCTCTTTTGCTATCTCTCACTGTCTCTCTCTCTCTCACTCTCTCCCTGTCTCTGTCTCTCTCTCTCTCTCTCTCTCTCTCTCTCTCTCTCTCTCACTCGCACTCTCTCCCTCTCTCTCTCTCTGTCTCTCTCTCTCTCTCTCTCACTCGCACTCTCTCCCTCTCTCTCTCTCTCTCTCTCTCACTGTCTCTTGCTCTGTCTCACTCTCTCACACACACATGCACACACTAGGACACACAGAGGAACAAAGGAACAAAGACAAAGCAGTCAGCGATGTTGCAGCCCTTTAAAAAAAAAAATAATAGCAAAAAATTCCAGTTCTGAAATCTGATTGGCTGACCCACATTTAATAATGTTATAAGAAATACTAAAATTTGAAGAATTTGATATTAATGCACCAAATTAAAATTTCAGAATGTAGGGTCTTTCCTAGCAGCACATTGCATTTTATTTTCCATCGAGTGTCTAAATTCTTATGTTCATGACCTTTATCGTGACCTTTACAGTAGATTTAAGTGTTTGTAAATAGGAGTTTATTATTATTATGTACAGGGAGGGCCATTTATATGGATACACCTTAATAAAATGGGAATGGTTGGTGATATTAACTTCCTGTTTGTGGCACATTAGTATTTGGGAGGGGGGAAACTTTTCAAGATGGGTGGTGACCATGGCGGCCATTTTGAAGTCCGCCATTTAGGATCCAACTTTTGTTTTTTCAATGGGAAGAAAATCAAACTTTTATTGGTTTTAACGTACCTTTATTCTGTCATGAGTTATTTACAAGTTTCTGACCACTTATAAAATGTGTTCAAAGTGCTGCCCATTGTGTTGGATTGTCAATGCAACCCTCTTCTCCCACTCTTCACTCACTGATAGCAACACCACAGGAGAAATGCTAGCACAGGTTTCCAGTATCCGTAGTTTCAGGTGCTGCACGTCTTGAGGGTATGGTGTGGTATATGGGGTACAAAGATAGTGGGGCCATTCTTCATCAATGGAAACCTCAAGGCCACTGGATGCAAAATTACTAAATGATGATGTGTTTTCCTCTTTATGCACTGAAGCTGGCACGTTCCCTGAGTTTTTCCAGCAAGATGGTGCACCACCACATTATGGGTGTCAGGTTCGAGCATTCCTAGATGAACAGTTTCCTGGAAAGTGGATTGGTCGTCGTGGGCCAGTTGAATGGTCCCCAAGGGCTCCCGATCTGACCCCCTTAGACTTTTATCTTTGGGGTTATCTGAAGGCAACACAATGGGCAGCACTTTGAACACATTTTATAAGTGGTCAGAAACTTGTAAATAACTCATGAAATAATAAAGCTACATTAAAACCAAGCACACCATTGTTTACATTGTTTTTCTTGTGAAATTCCCAATTAGTTTGATGTGTCACATGACCCTCTTCCCATTGAAAAAACAAAAGTTGGTTCCAAAATGGCCGACTTCAAAATGGCCGCCATGGTCACCACCCATCTTGAAAAGTTTCCCCCCCTCCCATATACTAATGTGCCACAAACAGGAAGTTAATATCACCAACCATTCCCATTTTATTAAGGTGTATCCATATAAATGGCCCACCCTGTATTTTGGCACTGTTGTATAAAAGCAAGGCTTTAGGCTGAGAGTAACAGTAATTGTTCCATGTTAAAGGGGTGTTATTGAGCATAGCATGAGGCAAAATACATTTAACATACAGCTTAGTGCCTTATTGCTTTCTTACATAGCCGCAGACACTGACATCAGCACAGCTTATAACAGGTGGTCAGGGCTGAGGCAACCTCCAGTCAGACTTTATAAAGGCACTGTGTCACGTGTATGACCTCACTGAGGCTTTATGAAAGATGTAGTGAAGCAGACAGGCACGGGGCTGCTGGTCATACCGCTCATGAAACCTGCCGGTAATTGTCACTGTGGCTGGTGTTGCTGGAAATTGCTTTAACCTTCATGCCTTCTCCATCGCCACCACTCCGTAAATGTCATCCTATCTGGCCGCTCTCCCTCTGCTCTCTGTTTAAACACGCCTCTTTTCACACACTCACTCTATCTCTCCCAAACATTCCCCCCTGTCACGAACGTACACACACGGACACACACATTCTATTCCAATCACCTTGTGGCAGTATGCCCTTCTCCCTCTCTCTCCCTCTCTCTGGCGTTCTTCCCCTTCTCCCTCACATCCTACTTTCAAATCATGTACAGTATCCTCTCTTTCTGACTTTGCTTACTTTTTCCTTCAAGTCCCAACCAGTGGATTTTGCACACACCTGGACTTCCTTTGTCACTGAGAGATATCTCAGAGTGAGAATGCTGATTTAGGATCACTGGGATTTATGTGCCTTTCAGCTCCATATAAATATGCTTATATGAGCCGTAGGACACTGATCGGGAGAGGTGTGTGTGAGACGTCAATGCCCAGGTGAATGTCTGCTAGTGCTATAAATGTGCTACAGACCTGTCACTGTGTGTTGTGTTGGTTTAAAGCTCCTGGCAAAAAGGCAAAACCACTTGAAATTTAAAGGACACAGAAATGCTTTAAAAAAACTCTAGGGAAGAGGTCGTTTAGTTTGCACAAGTTCACAGTGATCTTCGTGGTGAACACTTTGGTGAACCATCAGATTCCCAAAGCATCAAAGCAGTGCTTAAAACTAACACTAGCATCTTTTACCTTGATGCTAGTAGTGTGCAACTGGATTTAATTTTTAGAAGTAAACACAGGGTGGCACGGTGGCGCAGCAGGTAGTAGAACCCACAAAGCTCCAGGGACCTGGAGGTTGTGGGTTCGATTCCCGCTCCGGGTGACTGTCTGTGAGGAGTGTGGTGTGTTCTCTCTGTGTCTGCGTGGGTTTCCTCCGGGTGACTGTCTGTGAGGAGTGTGGTGTGTTCTCTCTGTGTCTGCGTGGGTTTCCTCCGGGTGACTGTCTGTGAGGAGTGTGGTGTGTTCTCCCTGTGTCTGCGTGGGTTTCCTCTGGGTGCTCCGGTTTCCTCCCACAGTCCAAAAACACACGTTGGTAGGTGGATTGGTGACTCAAAAGTGTCCGTAGGTGTGAGTGTGTGAGTGAATGTGTGAGTGTGTGTTGCCCTGTGAAGGACTGGCGCCCCCTCCAGAGTGTATTCCCGCCTTGTGCCCAATGATTCCAGGTAGGCTCTGGACCCACCGCGACCCTGAATTGGATAAGGGTTACAGATAATGAATGAATGAATGAATGAAGTGAAAGACAAAATCACATATCTCAACATAAAATAGCAAAGAACCTGGGGATTTAGAGAAATCTCTAAATGCAAACACAAGGCCCACATCCAATATTGACTGGCTGTGATCTTTGGGACCTAAGGTGGCACTGCATTGAAATCCAGACATGTTTCTGTAGTGGAAATCACTGCATGGACTCAGGGACTTTTCCAAAAACCATTGTCTGTGAACACAGTTCATTGCTACGTTTACAAATGCAAGTTAAAACTCACTAATACACAATTGAGACGATATATTAACGGTGTCAACTTCTCTGAGGCTGTGTAGCTCATAAAAGCGCATGTTGACATACAGGGGTTGGACAATGAAAGTGAAACACCTGGTTTTAGACCACAGTAATGTATTAGTGTGGTGTAGGGCCTCCTTTTGCGGCCGATACAGAGTCAGTTCGTCTTGGGAATGACATACACAAGTCCTGCACAGTGGTCAGAGAGATTTGAAGCCATTCTTCTTGCAGGATAGTGGCCAGGTCTCTACGTGATGCTGGTGGAGGAAAACGTTTCCTGACTCGCTCCTCCAAAACACCCCAAAGTGGCTCAATAATATTTAGATCTGGTGACTGTGCAGGCCATGGGAGATGTTCAACTTCACTTTCATGTTCATCAAACCAGTCTTTCACCAGTCTCGCTGTGTGTATTGATGCACTGTCGTCCTGATACACGGCACCGCCTTCAGGACACAGTGTTTGAACCATTGGATGCACTTGGTCTTACTGGTGCAGTGTGGAGTTAATGAAGATTGTCCACCAGGCTGCTCCAGTTTAGCCCTGAAACCTCCCACACTACAATGACAGGGGTTTCACTTTCATTGTCTGTGTGACCTCAAGTATGGTATAAATAAGAAATAATGGAACATGGATATTATTGGAGTATGGTTCAGTATCAGTATCAGTTCCAGTGATACTCTTAATGTTAATGCTAACAAAGTCCATGTTTCTTGTGGCCTGTAGTGTGTTTAGATGAAGGTGAGATGTAACACCAGGGCAGCACTGGGTTTTGGCCATCTGTTGTCTCTTGGCCCGTATTACTAAATCTTTCCAGAAAATCCAAACCCAAAATGCTTGCTCAACCTGCAGAATAAACTAGTATGTGTTTGTGTATGCCACAGGGAACATTCTGTACTTCAACCTTGATTTCCAGGCGATTGCACTGCCTTCACAGACTGCACCACCAAACCCGCATCAGGCCCAATAGGAGCAAGAGGAAAGATGTTTCAGTATCTTCAGTTTTTTCACTTAACTGCTCAGGGACTCACTTTCCAAAAGCTTCCAAATTCTCCCATCACAAGGTGACCGGCACTGTTCAATGCCAGGAATGGAAATGATTCAGGTTGTTTGCTGGATTGAACACCAACTGTGCCCATTTCCATCTTCCTTGTGGCTTTAGAGGAAGGAGGAAATTGCCACCATTTACCTGTTAGACCTGTGTGGACTTCTGATTACAAGATCAGAGATTCAGAGAATGTGTCATTTTGATTGACATCTGCTAATGAGACCTCCTGAGAATGTGTACATGTGTGTATGTCTGTGTGTGTGTGTGTGTTTGGCATTTATTTTAGAATTTCAGGACGTTGTGCTGACATATAGTTGACATATAGATACAGATATAGTGCATTTTAAAACCTGATGTCCTAGTCCAGGCTGAAGCGGATACTTCACAGTTACGACAGTTAGCATAATTACCCCAACTTCTGGCCACTTTAATTACAATATTGGAAATCTTAGCTAACTGTAAATAAATAGAAGTATGTTACTCACTCAAATCAACATTTTTCAGGAGTCAAATGTGTGTAGATTAATGTCCAAGACTTGCTTGACTCTGAAAGAAAATATGTTTTTAGTTATAAACGCTTTTGTTTAACTAGGTGCCAATACTGCTAACATTACTAGCGCCCCCTACCTTCGGCCACCTCCCCTGCTTGTGACAGTCAAACGAGACAGTTGCTACCACATTCAGTGGTTTTGAGAGGTTCACAATGAGATTACGTTTGTCCTGTGTTGGTATCCGTACTCTACATGTAAGGATTAAAATGGCGATGGATTTTCCCCTCAGAGAAAAGGAAGCTAACCGCTAAGCTAACCTTTACACTGAGGTAAATATCTGTCGCGAAATGGAAATGTGTTGTGTTCCACATGCAGTTTGCACACAAAGAATTACAACACTGTTGGAGATACTTAAATATTGTTTAGATGTGTGATTTCTTGCAAGACTGATGTTTAAATGCCCTACTAAGGCTTGATCTTATGTTTTATTGTTTTACCCACTGCGATTGGTGAAGAGAGAGAGAGAGAGGAATTGCACCATATACGGAAGTGGCAGTGGAATTAGGGGACGGTTGGAAATAGGAGGAATACAGTTAATTTTGTACATGGAAAAAATATCACACATTTAGCAAATACAGTTTTATTTGTAAGTCTTTACTGACATTTTGGAACGAGCTTTAAACTGCTGGGCCCCGTAAGAAAGTCACCACTGGTTAGAAGACCACTGTTTGGGATCCTCACTTCTTGATGTAATCTAGCCATTGTATGAATTTACAATTACGCAGTTCCTGGTGTCATTTAACGAAGGGCCGATTAAATAAACTAGGCCGGTTGAACTTATAAAGGTTCTGAATGGTGTGACCTCAAATAGGGACGTTAAGGTGCATGTGCTCATGCTTACACTCATAAGCTCGTGTGAACTCCTTACTCATACATGCACTGCAAATGAATGATTAAACATAACACACATACTTAATGATGCATGCTCAGAATCCCTTACACATTAATACACACACACACTCAAAATCTTATGACTAAACCTGTTATTGCTGGCATTTGGGTTTTTTTATTTAAAGGAATAATAGCAAAAACACACACACACACAGAGCTGGCTGGTGATCGGAGCCCTGTTAAGGCTGCGGGGTGGTCCGTGCTGATTGGTGCAGAGTGAGGTCACTGCAGGAAATAGAGCTGAAGTAATGTATTACATAAGCAGAGAGAGAGAGAGAGAGAGAGAGAGAGAGAGAGAGAGAGAGAGAGAGAGAGAGAGAGAGAGATTTAGAAGTGGAGGGTCTGTGTGTCACAGAAAAAGATAGGGAGATTTCATCAATAAGTGTAAAGGGGAAAAAATGGTTTATTTTGCAGTTATTACTCTTACGACACTTTGTTCAGAAACTGCTTTAAATTTCTGGGTAAATAAGTAAATATTCTGTTAAACTACTATGCCGTATCAGGGCTTATATCCCTCTAGCTCATGCTGAAAATAATATAATATTTAATAAGGAATGTAATATTTAATATACTTTTTATTCAACACTGACATCAGGTACAAAGCAGAAAGCGTATTTAACATAATTACACTGAACTAAATTTGTCATCAAGTCTTACTGTAATTAGTGCCCCCCCATCCCCTCCCCCCTTTAAATTAGTTTCCGTTCTTTTCAGGAGGCTTGCATTTACTTTTTCTAAGAAATATGAAGGAACTCCTTTCCAAACCTGTAAAGTTCAGTCTGAAAACATGGATGTGTGTGTGAATAAATGGTCTTATTTATAATGTGTCGCAGTCACACAGCTCCAGGGACCTGGAGGTTGTGGGTTCGATTCCCGCTCCGGGTGACTGTCTGTGAGGAGTGTGATGTGTTTTCCCTGTGTCTGCGTGGGTTTCCTCCGGGTGACTGTCTGTGAGGAGTGTGGTGTGTTCTCCCTGTGTCTGTGTGGGTTTCCTCCGGGTGACTGTCTGTGAGGAGTGTGCTGTGTTCTCCCTGTGTCTGCGTGGGTTTCCTCCGGGTGACTGTCTGTGAGGAGTGTGGTGTGTTCTCCCTGTGTCTGCGTGGGTTTCCTCCGGGTGACTGTCTGTGAGGAGTGTGGTGTGTTCTCCCTGTGTCTGCGTGGGTTTCCTCCGGGTGACTGTCTGTGAGGAGTGTGGTGTGTTTTCCCTGTGTCTGCGTGGGTTTCCTCCGGGTGACTGTCTGTGAGGAGTGTGGTGTGTTCTTCCTGTGTCTGCATGGGTTTCCTCCGGGTGCTGCGGTTTCCTCCCACAGTCCAAAAACACACGTTGGTAGGTGGATTGGCGACTCAAAAGTGTCCGTAGGTGTGAGTGTGTGCGTGAATGTGTGTGTGTTGCCCTGTGAAGGACTCGCGCCCTCTCCAGGGTGTATTCCTGCCTTGCGCTCAATGATTCCAGGTAGACTCTGGACCCACCGCGACCCTGAACTGGATAAGGGTTACAGATAATGAATGAATGAATGAATAATCCTTAGTTTGGGCAACTCCTGTTTATTTTAAAAGTTATACTCATTTGACCTTCCATGTTCGCAGTCTGTTAACTCTCCTGAATCTAATCTCATCAGAAAAATATCCTTAAAAAAGGGTTGTCTTCAGCATGTTATATATAAATGTTTTGAGTTTTAGCGAATACTGTGTGTCACACACAAGTCCTTAGGGCATAGCAGCATTTAAATTAAAATGTAAAAAGGAAGGAGGAGCAGAAATTACAAGATATGAGAGAGAGAGAGAGAGAGAGGATGAAAGAGGTGTAGCTGATGATGCTGTATACCCTTTATTTTTTTATTTTTTCATATACATGACTCTTTAGCCTCCACTGATGCGTGGCAGTGCTGTAAAACACTGGGACATAATGAGATTTTACCTAATTGCCCTACAATGCAAAGCAGTGCCACACTAATGGTAATAGAAATAGCTAGCAGAGGAGTTTAAACTGATTTGTGTGAAATATGCTGCTAATCCAATCACGCGTTAATATACATAAATGTCAGAATGTAATAATAGAAAGCACAAGGTAACATACATCCTATATAAGGCAAAGTGGTCGAGCTTTAAATGGCTTATTTAAATGAGTCGTCATTTGACCAGAATTTTTTCAGCTGAATGTGGTAACCACCGCTAGCACAGATGCACAGCTTCTGCAGAATGCCTGCTATGGTAATAGTGTACGCTGAGCTTATCGTGGCTTTGTAAACGCTTTAAAAGCTGTAGCTTGATCAGTTGGAAGCAGTTGGGTGTGGCTCTTCTGAGGTGAAGATAGCCTTAACGTTAGAAATTTCAGATTTCAGATGACTCACAGTAGGATACTAGTGTGTTTGTGTGTGCGTGTGCTGTGTACGTTGGTGAATTATCCATTTCTAGCCAACACCATGTCTTGCCTCAGTGAAATATGTGACAACTGAACAATTGCACCAAATTGACTGCAGCACGAGCCAGAACTTTCCCCACGACTCACAAATTAAAGTAATGTGGCTTAATGAGTGCAGTGGCAGGTTCTAACATCCTTGCACACAATCAGCAGGCTCTATTAGCTTCACAAGCAGGACGCCTCCCATTCTCAGCAGCATCCTGGAAGCTTCTTGGCAAAACAGGAATGTGCCCATGACTTAGCCACTTCAGAGAGAGAGAGAGAGAGAGAGAGAGAGAGAGAGACAAGGGAGGGGGGGGGGGGGGTGATTGAAGAAAAAAAGGGAGGAGAGTTAATGAGAGAATTGGAGAGAAATGGAAAAGAGGCAGCAGGGAGGCAGAAGAGAAGAAGGAAAAAGGAGACTAAGAAGTGGGCTTTGGCTGATGGGGGGGTCTCAGTACTGTAGCTGCCCTCATTAAAAACACTGAAACATGCAAAACTGTGCACACAAGGTTGGCTTCAAATTGATTTTCTGAGGTAACTGGACTTGCCTAAGGCTTCTAAGCCATTTAGTGCCAGTGTGTAAAAAAAAACACAGGAGAGAAATGGAGAAAAACAAGAAAACGGAGGAACGAGAGAAAAACGAGAGCTGCCCAGTTCACCCGACTAACCTGAACTTTTTTTTTTATTTGCTTTTGTCCTCCATCTTTTTATTTCTTCACAATAGCCATCAACCTCAATCACCATTCACAGTTCAAACACACCTCAGTCTCTCCCTCAGCCTGTGGGAGGAGAGGGATTTGGTTATTTCTATTTATATGTCTCTCTCTCTCTCTCTCTCTCTCTCTCTCTCTCTCTCTCTCTCTACCTATCTCTATATATATATATAGTGTCTCTTTCTCTGACACTGTCTCTATCTGGCCAGTCATGGTATATCATATTCAATGTCCTATAAGTTATAGTTATTTAAGGTTTTGCTGAAGCAAGGTTTTTGTCGTCACTGCTGTGATATGGAACGCCACCAAGAACACATTTAAGAACACTTTCCTTTTGCTGTTTTCTGATGAACATTGTACTGTGTGGGTACTTTTCCACACCTCACGAGTACAGTTCACAGGGTTTCCATTCCTTTACCTTTTCCTTTGCCGGCCGAGTGAAGAAAAATATTTTCATCTACAAGAAATAAAAGAGTGTGCGTTTTGGGCTACATGCTTTTGTCTTGGTGTCCAGTGTCTATCATGTAACCTCATGTTTATTCCTGCAGGGTTCCGTCTGCTTTGTCTCCTTCACATCTTGTTTGCTCTTAGAAATAAAGCTTTATCTCCATGACCGTGTGCTTACTGTGAGAGAAAAGCACACACGAGTGTTGTTTTATTACATCATCCCCACATCCCTACACTTTCGATAAACCTCTTCAAAGTATATAATTATAACCCAAACAACCAGCTCGCCATGCATCCCCAGCATGTGTATGTGCACTGTGTGTGTGTGTGTGTGTGTGTGTGTGTGTGTGAGAGAGAGAGAGAGAGAGAGAGAGAGGAAAGAGAGAGAGAGAGAGAGAAAGAGAGAGAGAGAGACTCTCTATGAGGGGGCTTCTTCGTCCTTAGGCTCCTTCACTCCCCACGTGGTGTTTTGTTTTTTTCCAACGTGGGAGTGAGGGCCGGATGTGGCGAGAGAGAGAGAGAGAGAGAGAGAGAGGGGTGGAGGAGGAGTGGGGAGCAGTCTTGTTTTTCAAGCCACTAAGGTTAATTCCTTATTCCTCCTCATTGATTTTTCCTTCATCCCTGGAAGCCAAACAAGCCGTTGAAACCAGAGACACTAAAGATAGTGTAAAAAAGGGGGCAATAACAATGAGTGCAAACAATGACAAAGTCTATTCCCACAAGCCACAGAAAAATATGCACAAATCTAGCAGCACACTTCTTTGATCTTGCCAAGAGTTTGTGTCTTTCTTGCACTGATTCTGTGTTTATGATGCCTTTTTTTGTTTTCTTTTGTTTTTTCCTCTTTTGATCAATGACCTCTTGCTGATTTGTCTTTTTTGCTCTTTCTTCTTTTCTTTTTTGATTTTTTCTCTTAGTTTTGACGTTTTTTTCTTACCACAGTAATCTTTTTTGAATTTTCTCTTTTCTCTCTTTTTCCCCCTCCTTTTTTTGTCTTAACCCTAGGTCCGCTCACAAAAAAACACGATGAATCTTCAATGAACCGGCCGCGAGACGAAGGTATTTTTGTTGCATGTTTTTCCTTTTTTCTTGTATTTTTTAAGACTTTTTTTGGGGGAATAAAAAAAAAAAAAAAATCCAAACCACCGTTCTTTATTAGTCATGTGTAATAGCATTTGTTATCCTCATGTGCAAATACTTATTTCTGTGTGTGTGTGTGTGTGTCTATGTGAGGAAAAAACTTGAAAGTGTTATTGGATCTTTGAAGAACATTGGTAAAAGACTCTCAGCACAGAACTGATTCCTTCGCAGGGAAACGGGAGCTTTTCTAACATCTCATGAAAACAAGTGCCAGGCCAGTGACAAAATCCTGCCATATCACCATTAATGCAGTAGATGACAGAGGCTTTGAAACATAATGCTCAAACAAAGTTGTTTAAGCCACAGTTTCACAGCTTTTCTGCTTTCACCAACTGTTGCTGCTGTGAGGCGGTGTTGTGCGAGGCCTCGTACAGATTATTATGGCTGAAATATCACCTCAGCTCTAATGAGGACAAATCAGCCAGGCTCTATTCTGCACTCCAGTGTTGGTGGAGAAACCTCTGGAGTGGCTTTATCTGCACTCACAATAAATACCACTCTGCAAATGTAAGAAAATAACTGATTCAGTGGGTAGATAAAAGCCCTGATGGTTTTTTTTTGGTTTCCAAAAAGGTGCGCATAGACACATAAATACACTGTTACCACACTGAACAAAATGGATGCTTTGGATTTAATTGGTTTAAATGTGTGCATTGTTAATGATGAATAAATGGAGGTATAAACTTCCTAGTGGGGTTGCTCTGTGCATTAAAACATATGATGATGTCTTTTGAACCTTGGTGCGCACCAAACCCTGTCCACCATTGTACTGTACAGACTCTGAAGTGGTTAGTTTGAAGTGGTGCTCACAACAGACACGTTTCTCATGCTTTTTCACACGTAGATGCATTTTAGCATCTGCCGATGAGTTCCGAGTTGACTGTTAAGCCGAGGCTGTGCTTTTTGGTGACTTTGTTCTGAGGAAATCACTGGAATGCTTGGCCTTTTAAGGGAAAATGCTTTTTGAGCATCACAAAATAAAGATAAGCCACAGCCACCCCAGATATAATTCAAGTTACTGTTGCCCCAGTCTACATCGTGTAGATTTGGCGAATAACAAACTGCCGAGATGTGAAATCTGTGAGTGGGAAGGCTATTAAACTAAGAACATTTTTTTTCTTGGTTTGATCAGAATCAAAGAACCCACCAAGGTATTAATAGGTTGTGAAATGTATGTTGTATCAACCAGGTTTTGTCATTATTTACATACATTTGGAGGTAATGGTGAACTCTGTATATGCTTAATATAAGGTACAATAATCCCTCGCTACTTTGCGTTTCATCTTTTGCGGATTCGCTACTTCGCGGGTTATTTCAAGGGGTTTATGGCCGCTATGTCGCGGATATTGAGGGAAAATCTAGGAAAACCGTGAAAGATGAATAGCCAAAAGTGTTAGACTAGGGGCGGCACGGTGGAGCAGCAGGTAGTAGTCGCAGTCACACAGCTCCAGGGACCTGGAGGTTGTGAATTCGATTCCTGCTCCGGGTGACTGTCTGTGAGGAGTGTGGTGTGTTCTCCCTGTGTCTGCGTGGTTTTCCTCCGGGTGACTGTCTGTGAGGAGTGTGGTGTGTTCTCCCTGTGTCTGCGTGGGTTTCCTCCGGGTGACTGTCTGTGAGGAGTGTGGTGTGTTCTCCCTGTGTCTGCGTGGGTTTCCTCCGGGTGACTGTCTGTGAGGAGTGTGGTGTGTTCTCCCTGTGTCTGTGTGGGTTTCCTCTGGGTGCTCCGGTTTCCTCCCACAAAACCAAACGTTGGTAGGTGGATTGGCGACTCAAAAGTGTCCGTAGTTGTGTGTGTGTGTGTTGCCCTGTGAAGGACTGGCGCCCCCTCCAGGGTGTATTCCCGCCTTGCGCCCAATGATTCCAGGTAGGCTCTGGACCCACCGCGACCCTGAATTGGATAAGGGTTACAGACAATGAATGAATGTATTAGACTAAGGCTGTAGGTGACACAATATATCATTTACAAGTGTTTCTTACGTACAGTACATGTGTTGTTCACGTCCACATCCGAGTGAAATTTACTGACGCTAAATCACAGCTTAGGAATGACTCTATTAAAGAAACTGGTGGGATATCACATGTAGTTCCAGCTGAAAAACATTTTAGAACGACTGTTTAATGCAAAGGGTGTGTTATGAACAGCACAGGGAGGGGTTTAAAAGTCCAAATACTCGTTAAATACATAAAAAATATCTTTCCTCTACTTCGCGGAAATTCGTTTTTTGCGGTTGGTCTTGGAACGCATCCCCAGCGAAAAACGAGGGCTCACTGTAAATGAAAATATTTTATTCGTATGGAAATGATGCACACATTTGAATCAAGTAATTTCAGAGCAGTACTTTCTTAAGTGCAAACACATTACCCATGAGCTCCTGTCCTTAAATATATAAAATCTCAGAAATGGTGAGAAATCTCTGCCCTCCTTTATCTTGCCTCTCTTTTGGACTCTGTTCTTGAGAGGGTTCTTCTGATGAACTATGTGCTTTTTGCCCTGCTACAGTTTCTGGAGATGGCTTTTCTGTTGAGCTGTGTGCTTCTTTCTTTGCCCTGCTGCTGTTTCTTTTGCCAACAAAGAGACGCGTTTTCTCTCTTTGCCATTTTCAGTCTTGTTGGCCCCTCCTGCTTTTTTTCTTTTTTTTTCTTTTCTTTTTTTCTTTTTGGAAACTGAGTTTGGGATTTGGTTTTAAGAAGCCCTCTCTGAAATATATCTTCACTTCTCCTTTCCTTTCCCCTAAAGACATCAGCACAGTTTGTGGCTAATATAGTGTTTTAATTTATGAATGGTTGGATGGGTCCTTGGGGGGGCTGGTCAATGCATCTTTCTGCCCTAATAGAGAAGTGCACTCACTGAGGCATCATTAGTGCCTTTAAATGAAGCATTCTCATGGTGCTTTACCATCAGCTAATGATCATCTAACATAGTGTCATTGCCTCTGATAGTCCGTCTGTATTAAAATACAGAAAGTTCTGTAATAAAAAGATTTAATAGAATTCTTTGATGAAGGTCTCCACCAAAGTGTGTGTGTGTGTGCGCGTGTGTGTGAATGAGGGTCAGTTGTTGGAACAGGATGATATTTGTGAGCAGGATTGTGTTAAGACGGTGTGCTGAAAAAAGGATTATTTTCCTGCTGAAGGAGGGGAACATAACGTTGTGAGTTTTGTGTGTGTGTGTGTGTGTGTGTGTGTGTGTTTGTGAGAAAGAGAGAGCATGAGAGAATCAAAGAAGATGCATGTCCACCTGAGCCCAACTGATTATCCAGAGAAAAACTCGTCATCGTACATTATCAGTACACACATATTTATACATGCCACATTCAACCCACTTGTTCTCTCTCTCTCTCTCTCTCTCTATATATATATATATATATATGAGAGAGAGAGAGAGAGAGAGAGAGAGAGAGAGAAGGAGAGAGAGACACAGGGGAAACCCACGCAGACACAGAGAGAACACACCACACTCCTCATAGACAGTCAACCGGAGGAAGCCCGCACAGACACAGAGAGAACACACCACACTCCTCATAGACAGTCACCCGGAGGAAACCCACACAGACACAGAGAGAACACACCACACTCCTCACAGACAGTCACCCAGAGGAAACCCACGCAGACACAGGGAGAACACACCACACTCCTCATAGACAGTCACCCGGAGGAAACCCACACAGACACAGGGAGAACACGCCACACTCCTCACAGACAGTCACCCGAAGGAAACCCACGCAGACACAGGGAGAACACACCACACTCCTCACAGACAGTCACCCGGAGGAAACCCACGCAGACACAGAGAGAACACACCACACTCCTCACAGACAGTCACCCGGTGGAAACCCATGCAGACACAGAGAGAACACACCACACTCCTCATAGACAGTCACCCGGTGGAAACCCATGCAGACACAGAGAGAACACACCACACTCCTCATAGACAGTCACCCAGAGGAAACCCACGCAGACACAGGGAGAACACACCACACTCCTCATAGACAGTCACCCGGAGGAAACCCACACAGACACAGGGAGAACACACCACACTCCTCACAGACAGTCACCCGGAGGAAACCCACGCAGACACAGGGAGAACACGCCACACTCCTCACAGACAGTCACCCGAAGGAAACCCACGCAGACACAGGGAGAACACACCACACTCCTCACAGACAGTCACCCGGAGGAAACCCACACAGACACAGAGAGAACACACCACACTCCTCACAGACAGTCACCCGGTGGAAACCCACGCAGACACAGAGAGAACACACCACACTCCTCATAGACAGTCACCCAGAGGAAACCCACGCAGACACAGGGAGAACACACCACACTCCTCATAGACAGTCCCCCGGAGGAAACCCACGCAGACACAGGGAGAACACACCACACTCCTCACAGACAGTCACCCGGAGGAAACCCACGCAGACACAGAGAGAACACACCACACTCCTCACAGACAGTCACCTGGAGGAAACCTACGCAGACACAGGGAGAACACACCACACTCCTCACAGACAGTCACCCGGAGGAAACCCACGCAGACACAGAAAGAACACACCACACTCCTCACAGACAGTCACCCGGAGGAAACCCACGCAGATACATGGAGAACACACCACACTCCTCACAGACAGTTACCCGGAGGAAACCCACGCAGACACAGGGAGAACACCCCACACTCCTCACAGACAGTACCTGCAAAAGAATTCAGAATTCAGAGTTCTGTTATTTTAGCTAAAAGACACATATTGACTAGCATTGAGCTGAGCACTGGGACAGATGGAAGGCCAACCTAATTACGCACAGAAGAGGGTCAATTTGTTTGCTTGACCTTTAACGCTAGGATGAATGTGACATCAGTGGTCATCAAATTCCTCATCACCCGATGATAGGGCCTAGGCTTACAGAGTGCTGTCACTTGTGAGCCTTTAAATGCTGCACTATTAACTCAGACTATAGCTTACTTTATTTACTCATTTAAACTACGAATTTTTAATATGTTGATGTTTAAATCAGATATCAATGCATATGAATAACCAGAACACAGAACACAAAAGGCTATGTCAGATAGGCCTCTGTCCTATCTACTAAAGCATTAAACATTAGGGGTGTCCTGATCCAATCTCAAGGATCAGCATCAGGACCGATCAAGGCGAGTCTTAACTGGTTGCTGTTGTCTTTATTGAGCTCCAACCTTAGCCTAATGTTGGATTGGTTTTAATAACAGTAATGTACCTGACACCGAGAACTGTCTCAGACTGGGATCTCAATAATTAACAACTCAGATCAGGATGGGGGAGGGGGGCTTGATCGGGACATCCCTGTTATGAATCCCTTTGATGCCTTTCTATAATATATGGACGGAATACTGTAGCAGCGTAAACAGAAAATATCCATCCATTATCTGTAACCGCTTATCCAATTTAGGGTTGCGGGGGGTCCAGAGCCTACCTGGAATCATCGGGCGCAAGGCAGGAATACACCCTGGAGGGGACGCCAGTCCTTCACAGGGCAACACAGACACACACACACATTCACTCACACACTCACACCTACGGACACTTTCGAGTCGCCAATCCACCTGCAACGTGTGTTTTTGGACTGTGGGAGGAAACCGGAGCACCCGGAGGAAACCCACGCAGACACAGGGAGAACACACCACACTCCTCACAGACAGTCACCCGGAGGAAACCCACGCAGACACAGAGAGAACACACCACACTCCTCACAGACAGTCACCCGGAGGAAACCCACGCAGACACAGGGAGAACACACCACACTCCTCACAGACAGTCACCCGGAGGAAACCCACGCAGACACAGGGAGAACACACCACACTCCTCACAGACAGTCACCCGGGGGAAACCCACGCAGACACAGGGAGAACACACCACACTCCTCACAGACAGTCACCCGGAGCGGGAATCGAACACACAACCTCCAGGCCCCTGGAGCTGTGTGACTGCGACACCTACCTGCTGCGCCACCGTGCCGCCCTTAAACAGAAAATATGCTGAATGCTAATAATATCAGGAAAGAAATGTGAATAAATATCTATAATTCATTCATAATGTTGGAAAGCTTCAAGTAAGTTTGTATATGTCAACACACACCTGAACCTGCATCAGAGAAAGTTTACTTTAGCCAGAGGAGTCTGTTTATAGCCCTCTCCAACACAAACTTGGGTGTGAACCACTTAAAAGAGAGTCTGCTACCCGCAATCACTGATGTTCATCTGGCGGATCGTCATCAGGTTTTTTATGGGCGAGGAATTCTGGAGGAACAGCTGAGCTTTTTCTTATAGTGATTATGATGCTGCATTTATAGGCCCCTGAAGCACTGCATTTTCCTGAGAGATCTAAGCTTGTAACATCAGTGATCTTACCATATTTAAGGTGTTTTTTTGGCTGTAGCTGCCAGCCATAGTCTCAAAATAGAGAGGTCAGGTGAAAAATACGGTGGATATGTGTCAAAATAACAAAGCAGAAGAATGTATGATATAAGACACCAACAACACTGACAATCATCATTGGCTCTGACAATAGGAATAAAGGGGGGGAATAGACCATGTGCATTGTGGGGAATACTTGTGGAGTCCACACATGATGAAATGTCAATAAGTAGAGCTAGATTTCTGCTCTAAATTGGTGCACTTATCTAATTTGAAGTGTTGCTCTCCCACATTCGTTCCTTTTATGGATCACCACTTTCAGCTCCGACAGATTGAATATAGAGGTCTTTAAAGTGAGCGTCCAGAGCGGTACCAGAATGCTTCCATTCGAAAGTGTCCTTGCATGTGTTTTCGCGAAGAATTAACATGCAAATCCTGGAACTGAATATTGATGAATGTGGTTCTGCCATACAATAGACGTGAACACGCAGAGGCTTAGACTATAGCACAATGCACCACAAAAACCATCCAGTTCCATTCAGGTGAATACAACACGATATTGTAGAGAGGGGCTGAATAGAGCAGAAGGAGTCTTTGTGCAGCACTATGCATTTTATTTTTATTTAGCACCTATATGAGGAACCCTTACTGTTCAGCGACCCTCAGCAAAAACGATTCAGTAAATAAGAATCTGTGGGGTTTAATTTTGTACTCCATCATGAGAGAGTGTGTCAGAATAGGTGTCGCCATGTCTAGGTGTCTTCTGTACATCATCATCATCATCATCATCAGAGTCACGGTAAGACAATAATCTGTCACTCTTTAATTTATTCAGAGTCGTGTTACTACGGTATTAAATAGGGCTCACTGTTCCACAGACTATAGTCTGTTTACTTTACCAAACTACACGATAGTATATAAGATTCCATGTATTATTCTGTGTTCAATCCACAGTGTAGTACACTGCCACCTAGATGTTTCATGCTAATGCTATACGTCACATATACAAACCAGTGGTGGGTGCTGGTCTTTCAAGGAGGGGAAGCTCAGAACAGAATGAAAATGTAACGCTCCCACAGATCTTTACACCAAAGGATCGCTGATTCGCTCACTTCGCTGTCAATCAAAAAGGGATTCAGCCTCAGACAGATCATCCAATCATCATGCAGAAGCTGAGCGTCCGGGCCAGCCGAGGCCAGCCCACTGCCCCATAGACCCCAGAGACGCCGAGCGTCCGATGGGCGGGACAAAGCCCAGCATTTATCCAATGACTCGTCTCGTTTCGCTGCTTCGCTATTGAACTCTGGGGAGCGTCCTCACTGTTTAAAGCACCATGAAGCTGCAGGAATGATTGAGAGGAAAGCCGCGTCTTTACCAGTGATAAGAAGCTGATTCTGAACTAAAGTTGAGCGCGTTGTAGTGCATATTTATTCAATGACACGTACACACAACAGTATATATTTGATCACTTATTGTTTGACATTTTAGGGGAAGCTGAGCTTCTCTTGCAGTCTTAGAGCAATCGCCACTGATACAAACTGTACTGTAAGTTTTAACTACAGTGCAGGTCAAGATTAACTGAAGTACAGTTTAGGTTTTGTACAGTAGATTTGTCAGAGTTTACACTTTAATGTAGTCCATGTTTTCAACTGTGCTGAAGTGCATGTCTAATGTAGCAGAGTGCTTGTTTTGTTCCTGTAGTGGAGTGCTCCTAAAGGTACTCTAGTGAGCGGGAGATGGGTTTTCTCTTTTGCTGATGCTCTTGCACCTCTCCCATCAGACATGATTGGCTGATGCTGACTGCAGTGTGTGTGTGTGTGTGTGTGTGCGCGCACGTACATGTTTGTGTGTATACGTGCGTTTGTGCCCCTCTCTCTCTCTCTCTCTCTCTCTCCGATAAGCCTTCTCTTTCAATCCCTGTTTACCCCTCACCAGCCTTTCACAAATCTCCCTAACCTTTCTAATGTGATTCCCTCCTGCCCCTTCATTCCTTTCATTTCGCAGTATACCTCCGCAGCTTTCTTTTCCAGTGCAGTAGTTAGCTTGTGGTCTATGATGTGTGCTGACAGCTGACTATTCGCCTGTACCTTTCTATTAGCAATAGTGCTCTATACCTCCATTATCCCCTCTACCACCCACACAGTATCCCAGAGCAATACATATATACATCCGTACCCCCCTCACACCCGCTTCCTTTTCCCAAATCTACCAGCTTACTGAACTGTACGTTGTATATTGTATAATGTCAAGGTAAATCAGTGAACCTTGTGATGTTACACATTATGGGAGTTTCTCAGAGGTTAAGGAGTTATTTTAGTCAAAATCCCCCTTTGAGGTTGTAGAACTTTCCCTCACAGTGAGGGAGATCAATAGACACACTTTTTGTCCTGCTCGTTCTTTTGAGCCAGTGTAACAGAATAGGCCAGTAACATCCTCATTCAGGTGTGTTGGGACGTCCATTGAGATTGTGACATTTGCAGTTTGAAATCAGGTGGTGACTGGGATCTAAGTGGAAGCATGTTCCAGCCCACTCGGGTTTCCTCCAAGGGACTGTCTGTGAGGAGTGTGGTGTGTTCTCCCTGTGTCTGCGTGGGTTTCCTCCGGGTGACTGTCTGTGAGGAGTGTGGTGTGTTCTCCCTGTGTCTGTGTGGGTTTCCTTCGGGTGACTGTCTGTGAGGAGTGTGGTGTGTTCTCTCTGTGTCTGTGTGGGTTTCCTCCAAGGGACTGTCTGTGAGGAGTGTGGTGTGTTCTCCCTGTGTCTGCGTGGGTTTCCTCCGGGTGACTGTCTGTGAGGAGTGTGGTGTGTTCTCCCTGTGTCTGCGTGGGTTTCCTCCGGGTGACTGTCTGTGAGGAGTGTGGTGTGTTCTCTCTGTGTCTGCGTGGGTTTCCTCCGGGTGACTGTCTGTGAGGAGTGTGGTGTGTTCTCTCTGTGTCTGCGTGGGTTTCCTCCGGGTGACTGTCTGTGAGGAGTGTGGTGTGTTCTCCCTGTGTCTGTGTGGGTTTCCTTCGGGTGACTGTCTGTGAGGAGTGTGGTGTGTTCTCTCTGTGTCTGTGTGGGTTTCCTCCAAGGGATTGTCTGTGAGGAGTGTGGTGTGTTCTCCCTGTGTCTGCGTGGGTTTCCTCCGGGTGACTGTCTGTGAGGAGTGTGGTGTGTTCTCTCTGTGTCTGCGTGGGTTTCCTCCGGGTGACTGTCTGTGAGGAGTGTGGTGTGTTCTCTCTGTGTCTGCGTGGGTTTCCTCCGGGTGACTGTCTGTGAGGAGTGTGGTGTGTTCTCCCTGTGTCTGTGTGGGTTTCCTTCGGGTGACTGTCTGTGAGGAGTGTGGTGTGTTCTCTCTGTGTCTGTGTGGGTTTCCTCCAAGGGACTGTCTGTGAGGAGTGTGGTGTGTTCTCCCTGTGTCTGCGTGGGTTTCCTCCGGGTGACTGTCTGTGAGGAGTGTGGTGTGTTCTCCCTGTGTCTGCGTGGGTTTCCTCCGGGTGACTGTCTGTGAGGAGTGTGGTGTGTTCTCTCTGTGTCTGCGTGGGTTTCCTCCGGGTGACTGTCTGTGAGGAGTGTGGTGTGTTCTCCCTGTGTCTGTGTGGGTTTCCTCTGGGTGACTGTCTGTAAGGACATGGGGAGGACACACCACACTCCTCACAGACAGTCACCCGACGGAAACCCACGCAGACACAGGGAGAACACACCACGCGCCTCACAAACACTACCTGCAACAGTACCTGCTGCGCCACCGTGCCACCCTAGTACAGATCAAGTTAGCAATTATCAAGACATTTTAAAATAAAAATAAGAAAAGCAAATCCTAACATTTTTCTTAAAAACCTGAAGTTGTGCGCCATCATGGGCACAAGTACACATATCAGTCTGTGTGATCAGTGGAGCTGAGAGAATGGGCAGTGAGTGTAGGAGTAAGGATGTGGTCAAAATGTTATGGCTGATCTGTTTGTGTGTGTGTATATATATATATATATATATATATGCCTCAGCCAATCGTATTTCAGAACAGAAACCATTTTAATGGTGTTAATTCAGCAGTGTGAGCTGGTTAATGTGTGGCTTACACAGCGCCATCTGTTGGTGCTTGACCCATACACAGAGTCAGTGTGTGAATAGAGAGCATGTGTTGCTGTAGCTGCAGCTCTGAAGAAGTCTGAGAAGTGTGTGACAGGACTATTAGGCAGTGTAAGAAAAGGAATAGCGCAGGCAGCACAGAACAGGTTAAAGTGTTAGGAGGACCATCAGTTAGTCTGGGGACTGTGTGTGTATGTGCGTGCCTGTTTGTGTGGTGATGGTGTGTGTGTGTGTCTGTGTAGGAGGGTTAATCAGCAAGCCTGTCAGCTCCTGGCTGCATCTGCACCATCTACAGGCCTGTCAACATCTTCCATGCTCCACGCATTAAAACACACACACACACACACCCGTTAAAAGCTGTCAGACTCAGAGGGAAGGGAGAGAGACTGAGGAAGAGAAGGAAATAGAGAGAAAGAGAAAAATATATGGAGGAGGAGGAGATAGATGCCGGTGCCTACTGAACCACCAGCGTGCAGCGAGAGATAATTGCTGAGCTTGCATTAATCAAACCACAATGAGACTACAATTTAATTCACTGCTTTAAATCTTATTAGAAGGGCTTTGAATCTTACCAGAGACTGCTTGGATTTTATCAATGAACCTTGAAATGATATCAAAATTGTCCAGACCGTTCATCTAAAACCAGTATAATGAAAACCCATAGCTACAGAGCTATTAAAACATGTTAGCAATCAGTTTTCAGAGCCATAGATCCATAAATGTGTCGAGCTGGCTTTGTTTTTCTTTTTTTTTTTGGGTGATTACACTGCAGTAGCGTATCCACTGTGAGAACTTTGTTAAGCATCTCCTCTCCATCCAGATCCCCGAAACCCCCCTCGCACATTTCAGACTTGTTTCAAAGGGAATGAGAAATGAGACATTAAGAAAATGTGAAATATAAGCTCCGATACACCCGTTTCTGCTAGAAATGTGAATCATTTGGTCCAAATGAAAGTTTTAAGTGCTGTCATCTAGTTTGCTTTCTCATTTCCTCGTGTGAATTTGAATTACGTCCTGAAAGAGAAATGAGGAAAAAAAAAAAAAAAAAAAAAGCTACTGTCAGGTTTTAAATTCCCCAGTCGGTGCAGTCGGGCTCAGGTGTGAGATAGAAGAGCAAATTCATCCTGCACCCATAGCATTACCTTAAATATATTGTACGTTTAAAGAGCTTGGCTTTGTTCGTTGTAATTAAACTCATTATATTGCTTTCCACACTGGGCAAGTACAGCTTTCAGTGCACTCCAGTTTTGGATGCGGTGCAACGAATAATGTGTGGATAAGCACAGAATTATTAGTTTATTTTTGATTTGTTTAATCAGAGTGATGACGAAAGAAAAAGAGAAGCATATGCCCATGTGTGCTTTTGAAATACAGTGCAATTCATTACACTGAGGCTGTTTATATCGGGATTACACACACAGTAACACAAAGTCATAAAGAATGTTGTGAAATAGTCATTTTTAAATGAATTACAGCTGTTCGTTGTAATTCCTGTACGATGGGATCATTACTGTGAGCTACCTGAACCCAACACCTGAGCACCTAAACGCTTCACGATGACACATCTTCAGTGGCTGATCAGAGTTGCTGAGCACAATACCGAAGAGTTCATTTGACAGTCCTCTCTGCCTTTCATTTCGATCGTTGCCCTGCTGTTCTGAGTGTACCACCGTTTTTCCCTGCACTTTCCATCATAAGTTCAGACTGATGTATGTGATGATGTGAAGATTGATAACTGCAGCTTTCTCGCAAAGGTCTATAGAGCATAACACTGACATACATAATCATATATTACCCAAACACTGACTTTGACACGTTTGCTATGAGCCATGTTGAATTTAGCACTGCTAGTCAGTCAGAAGCCTAAACACACTCATAAGGGGTGATAGAGTGGGAGAACTGCCCTGTTCATGAACCTTGTTCCCACATATTGCACTGCATTAAAAATGTAAATGCAAAAATGCTGTATCCACAAATGTAAGTAGAGACATTGCTGTGCACAGTGGAAGTCATATGAGTCCAGGAACGCTGCAGATTTCTCTGGGCTCAAGATCATTGGCTCATCCAATTGACTGATGAAAAGTGGAAGTGTGTTTTCTGGGCCAAAAAGGTAAAAGGCGACCCAGATTGTTCCCATGCCAAGGTCTGTCAGTGTATGGGTTGTGTATTTTCGTTCTTATTTTATGGCTCACCAACCCATCTGTGAAGGTATGATTAACACTGGAAGTTATATGCGTCTTTTTTAGAGACATCTATACTTATTTCAACATGGCAACGCCAAACCACATTGTTGCCTACTTGCAGTTCATACCTGTCTCACACTGAAAACACATGACCACATTTAGAAACAAAACATATGACAGCAAAGGCCTCATAAAATTGTGCAGGTTTATAGTGGAAGAATGGCAAAAACATGTCCTGATTTCAAAACTGGATCCATTCATTGGTTTATTTATTCCCCAAACAATTATTAAAAAGATAATCATTCATTCATTATCTGTAACCCTTATCCAGTTCAGGGTCGCGGTGGGTCCAGAGCCTACCTGGAATCATTGGGCGCAAGGCGGGAATACACCCTGGAGGGGGCGCCAGTCCTTCACAGTTGAACACAGACACGCACCTTCGGACATATTTAAGTCGCCAATCCACCTACCAACGTGTGTTTTTTGACTGTGGGAGGAAACCCACGCAGACACAGAGAGAACACTCCACACTTCTCACAAACAGTCACCCGGAGGAAACCCACGCAGACACAGGGAGAACACACCACACTCCTCACAGACAGTCACCCGGAGGAAACCCACAGGGACACAGGGAGAACACACCACACTCCTCACAGACAGTCACCCGGAGGAAACCCACGCAGACACAGAGAGAACACACCACACTTCTCACAAACAGTCACCCGGAGGAAACCCACGCAGACACAGGGAGAACACACCACACTCCTCACAGACAGTCACCCGGAGGAAACCCACGCAGACACAGAGAGAACACACCACACTCCTCACAGACAGTCACCCGGAGGAAACCCACGCAGACACAGAGAGAACACACCACACTCCTCACAGACAGTCACCCGGATGAAAACCCACGCAGACACGTGGAGAACACACCACACTCCTCACAGACAGTCACGCGGAGGAAACCCACGCAGACACAGGGAGAACACACCACACTCCTCACAGACAGCAGCGGGACTTAAACCCACAACCTTCAGGACCCTGGAGCTGTGTGACTGGGACACCTACTTGCTCCACCACCGTGCCGCCCAAAGGATAATAATGTTTAGATAAAATGTTTATTTCATGCTGTCCTAATATTTTTGGGGTTGTCTTGATGTGTAACACAGAATAAGAAATACAAAAAAAAGGCAGCTTAACAGCACTGCCACTGTTCTTGGTGAAACCGGAAGCACACTTTATAATCGGATGAAGAGTTGAGAAGTTTAAAAAAGGCAATGGCAAGCTTGGTCATGTCTAAGGTGGCATTGTCTGTCACAATCATGGAGTACGTTAGACACAGTGAAAGCATGGTGGAAAGGGCAGGGGAAAGAGGGGCATACACAGAGAAGTAGAGCAGGAATGAAAAACAAGGATCAGAGGAGAGGATTGTGAAATGAGATTCTTCCGATCCTTGCGTAAGAGCCCATGTGTGAAAATATTTAGCTGTTTTCGTGTGTTCGCTGTTTACGCTTGAACTTCACAGCCTCTTGATTTTGAGAAATTGATCCTCTTTAAATAAAGACATATCAGATCGGCTCTATTTAACCACACTATTTTTGGAACACTCGCAAGACATAGAAGGGAGAGGAAAGAGAACGAGGGAGCACCGTGAGTGCGGTAGATCAGGCAGAGGAGGAGAACGGAGAGGACGGACAGAAAAGCAGAAGATGAAAGAAGAGAGGGGGGTGGAATGCTTTGAGCACTGAAAGAAGTGGTGGATGGGAAGGGGGAGTTTAGTGGGTGAGAGAGAGAAAAAAGGAAGAGAGTACGGTTTAAAAAAGGAAAGGAATGGAAAGAACGCTGTACTATCTTGAGATTTGAGCAAAGGGCGACTGTATATATGTCTCATAAAAGGGAGAGTGAGTAAAAGAGAATCACAGAATGAGAGAGAGAGAGAAAGAAAGACGAGGGAAGGAGGTAGAGGAGGAGAGAGGGCAGATACAAAGTCAGAGATCAGGAGAGGGAATGGGAAAGAGATTGAGAGAAATTGAGAAAGAGAAATACACAGGGAGAGAAAGTGAATCAGGGATTGAGAGCGACAGAAAGTGAATGAGAGAGTGGAGGGGTGGGAGAGTGAGAAATGGAGAAAGGGCATGTTTGAGAGGTTCTATGAAGAGAGAAACACTGTGTGAGAAAGAGAAAGCAAATGAGAAACAGAGGAAAAGAGGGTGACGGAGGAAGGATGGGGGAGATGGAGGAAAATGCACGGGCTAGAATGGTGTACTTGTTTCTGGGGTTGCTGTTATGAGGCAGTGAAGATGGTGAGCACAGTGAGGCCTTTGTTTCCTATAACAGATTTCTTCATTGCCTCTCTTTATTTTTTCATACTCTGGGTTTCCTCTTTCTCCTTCATTTCACTTTCTCTCACATTCTCACTTTCTGGTGAACTTCACCCTCAACATTTTTCCTATTTGTCCCCCTCCTCTTCCTTTCTCCAAATGTGTGCCTTCTTTTTCTAAAGTTAATTCCTTCTTCTTTTACAAAGTAACTCAGTGTTCCTCTCATATACAGCCAGTAAAAGGAAGCTTAGAATTTATTAATTCATTATCTGTAACCCTTATCCAGTTCAGGGTGGTGGTGGAATCATTGGGCGCAAGGTAGGAATACACCCTGTAGGGGTGCCAGTCCTTCACAGGGCAACACACACTCACACATTCACTCACACCTACGGACACTTTTGAGTCACCAATCCACCTACCAACGTGTGTTTTTGGACTGTGGTAGGAAACTGGAGCACCAGGAGGAAACCCACGCAGACACAGGGAGAACACACCACACTCCTCACAGACAGTCACCCGGAGGAAACCTACACAGACACAGGGAGAACACACCACACTCCTCACAGACAGTCACCCGGAGGAAACCTACACAGACACAGGGAGAACACACCACACTCCTCACAGACAGTCACCCGGAGGAAACCCACGCAGACACAGGGAGAACACACCACACTCCTCACAGACAGTCACCCGGAGGAAACCCACGCAGACACAGTGAGAACACACCACACTCCTCACACAATCACCCAGAGGAAACCCATGCAGACACAGGGAGAACCAGAGTCTTAAGACATACATTGCATCTGTAACATTAGCTAACTGACTCCACACTGGCTAGAACGGTGCTTGTGTGTTTAGGGCAGAGTGAGGGATATCCTACCCACCTTGAGAGTGAAACATGAAGCAGATGGCTGAGGCATCACCAGGGATATAATGGGTGATAGGGCCAGCATTATTCAAAGTTCAATTTGCATTGATTTTCTATCCGCTAACAAGCTGTTTACAAACCGTTTTCAAGCTATAACATACAAGCTGTGAAAGACTAGTAACATTAGCTGATGTACCAGACAATTACCATTTGTCTGTTTTACTCTAGACTGACTTTAGATTGACTGCGTTTCACCATGTAACAGCCAAGCCATGTCACCTACTGTTGATATATCGTGTATATATCTGTTACAGTAATGTTAATTCAATGTAGAAATAGAGACTAGATCCAATGGATGTATTTATAGAGAAATATAACATTCATTCATTCATTATCTGTAAGTGCTTATCCAGTTCAGGGTCGTGGTGGGTCCAGAGCCTACCTGGAATCATTGAAATACACCCTGGAGGGGGCGCCAGTCCTTCACAGGGCAACACAAACTCACACATTCACTCACACCTATGGACACTTTTGAGTCGCCAGTCCACCTACCAACGTGTGTTTTTGAACTGTGGGAGGAAACCGGAGCACTTGGAGGAAACCCACGCAGACACAGAGAGAACACACCACACTCCTCAGACAGTCAGCCGGAGGAAACCCACGCAGACACAGAGAAAACACACCACACTCCTCACAGACAGTCACCCGGAGGAAACCCACGCGGACACAGGGAGAACACACCACACTCCTCACAGACAGTCACCCGGAGCGGGAATCGAACCCACAACCTCCAGATCCCTGGTGCTGTGTTTGAAATAATGTTTTAGTTTTCTTCTCTTCACCTCTGTGTAGACATTGTGTTAGTTAAGGAACCTAGAGCGTTTTCACACTGTCGCTTTTTTAGCTCCGCTCGGTCCGTAGGTTCAGTAAGTTTGGTCAAGTGTGAAAGCTGTTGTTGAGCGGCGGCGCAGTCCAGAGCTATGGTCCGTTTGTAATCGTGGGTCTGGGGTTTTGCTCTGGTGTGGTCCCCTGCAGGTGTGTGGTGTTCTGTGATTGGTTAATTCCGTATCGTTACTGCTTCTGCTCATTGCATAAAACCATAAACTCATTCATAAAACTGGAGCAAGGTTACTGTAGTAAGACCACCTTTGTGGATTGAATTTGTGTAGCGAGACCATGCTAGGAAAACATGCTAGCCTTCAAGTCTACGAAATCTTCTCAAACCGCTCCTTGTTTGCACGGTGAAATACCTTACATCACAAAACCGTAGTTCCTCTCCGCAAAATATTGAAAGGCAACAACAGACGAAGCGTCTTCGTATCATTTCGCGAGCCTACACAGTGATAAGCATTGTAAGAAACCGTGGAGTTCAGACGGAGTTCTTTGGAAGCTAAATATGCATGAGCCTGTAAAGATCCATGTAAAGTACGGATGTAAGCTTCCAGAATTTACAGTAACATGCTGTTATTTAAAAAAGCGTTGTGTTAGTACACACATATACAGCAATTTACTAAATAAATAAGTAAATAAATAAATAAACAAGGGCGGCACGGTGGTGCAGCAGGTAGGTGTCGCAGTCACACAGCTCCAGGGACCAGGTTCGATTCCCGCCCGGGTGACTGTCTGTGAGGAGTGTGGTGTGTTCTCCCTGTGTCTGCGTGGGTTTCCTCGGGGTGACTGTCTGTGAGGAGTGTGGTGTGTTCTCCCTGTGTCTGCGTGGGTTTCCTCCGGGTGACTGTCTGTGAAGAGTGTGGTGTGTTCTCCCTGTGTCTGCGTGGGTTTCCTCGGGGTGACTGTCTGTGAGGAGTGTGGTGTGTTCTCCCTCTGTCTGCGTGGGTTTCCTCCGGGTGACTGTCTGTGAAGAGTGTGGTGTGTTCTCTCTGTGTCTGCGTGGGTTTCCTCCGGGTGACTGTCTGTGAGGAGTGTGGTGTGTTCTCCCTGTGTCTGCGTGGGTTTCCTCCGGGTGACTGTCTGTGAAGAGTGTGGTGTGTTCTCCCTGTGTCTGCGTGGGTTTCCTCCGGGTGACTGTCTGTGAGGAGTGTGGTGTGTTCTCCCTGTGTCTGCGTGGGTTTCCTCCGGGTGACTGTCTGTGAGGAGTGTGGTGCGTTCTCCCAGTGTCCGCGTGGGTTTCCTCCGGGTGACTGTCTGTGAGGAGTGTGGTGCGTTCTCCCAGTGTCCGCGTGGGTTTCCTCCGGGTGACTGTCTGTGAGGAGTGTGGTGCGTTCTCCCTGTGTCTGCGTGGGTTTCCTCCAGGTGACTGTCTGTGAGGAGTGTGGTGTGTTCTCCCTGTGTCTGCATGGGTTTCCTCTGGGTGACTGTCTGTGAGGAGTGTGGTGCGTTCTCCCTGTGTCTGCGTGGGTTTCCTCCGGGTGACTGTCTGTGAGGAGTGTGGTGCGTTATCCCTGTGTCTGCGTGGGTTTCCTCCGGGTGACTGTCTGTGAGGAGTGTGGTGTGTTCTCTCTGTGTCTGCGTGGGTTTCCTCCGGGTGACTGTCTGTGAGGAGTGTGGTGTGTTCTCTCTGTGTCTGCGTGGGTTTCCTCAGGGTGCTCCGGCTTCCTCCCACAGTCCAAAAACACACGTTGGTAGGTGGATTGGCGATTCAAAAGTGTCCGTAGGTGTGAGTGAATGTGTGTGTGTGTGTGTTGCCCTGTGAAGGACTGGCGCCCCCTCCAGGGTGTATTCCCGCCTTGCGCCCAATGATTCCAGGTAGGCTCTGGACCCACCACGACCCTGACTTGGATAAGCGGTTGCCGATAATGAATGAATGAATAAATAAACAACAACAACAGCAAACTTCTAATGCATGAATTTAATTACTAAGGCTCACACAGAGTGGGGATAGGTGTTCACCTGTGTATAATTTCCTTGAAGAATTATTGTCCTATTAAAAACGATGCTGTGAAAGGAGCACCTGCACTAGCATAAGGCCACCGCATCCAGGGTGTAAAGACCTTAGGAGTGATGGAGCTCCATCCAGTACCACCCAAATGAGCTGTGAGAGTGACATTTGTAATCCATAAGTAATCGCCTTGTTCCACAAATAAACATCTTATGTCATTAATGCCTTTGCAATCAAACGGGGAAGAATCGTTGGTCCACAAACATTTGGCCATATTGTATCAATCCAGTCGTCCACCCATCCATCCGTTTATCTGTCTGTGATTCAGAAGAAACTCCAGAGTCCAGACAGAACAGCTGATATGATTAAATCTCTTTTTCTTCCTTTATAAGTTGAGAAGCACGGTTACTCTCTCAGTCACAGGTGCGCTGGCAGAGGTTTACTCCAGAAAGCTGGCAGCCTGGCTGCTGTATAATCAAGGTGTTTCCTCTTGCCTACACACTGGCAAAAGAAGACAGAATTAAATCTCACTCTTCATTTTACTTCTCTTTTTAGCTTAAGCGTTCAAGCACAAGCTCAGTCAAACGCTCACATATGAAACATGTAATTCAACACCAGCCTGAGCTTTACACTGCTGCCTCCCAGCAGAAGCTATCCATCATTTTATCCTCTTTGGCTCCTTATTACTATATCCTTTCTCATCACACACACACACACACACACACACACTTTACCTTCTCTTCTTTTTCAATTTTGTTGCTCATTTATGTTCATTAATATTAATAAAAGGAAGAGAGAAAAATGGTGAGATTAGAAATGAAAATTATTATAGAAAAATCATATCAGATCATTTCTTTCCCACATTTGGGTTGGAGTTGGTTTTTCAGTTCACCTTAATATTCTTTTAATTATAACTCCCCTTGCTAAGAAGCTCTAATCCATTTCCCTACATGCTTAAGTTGATACATGTGAGATTAAGTTCGACGATACTTTCTTTTATAGAGCTACTCACTCTGTGGGATCCACTCGCAGTGTGAAGTGGATATGGAAAATATTTCCATAAATACATTTCAGCATTTTTCATTTCTCTCTCTTTGCCTGCTCTCTCTCTCTCTCTCTCTCTCTCTCTCTCTTTCCTTTCTCTCTCTTGCTCTCTCTCTTTTTCCCTTCTCTCTCTCTCTCTCTCTCTCCCTCTCTCTCTCCCTCTCTCTTTCCCTGCTCTCTCTCTCTTTCCCTGCTCTCTCTCTCTCTCTCTCTCTCTCTCCCTCTCTCTTTCCCTGCTCTCTCTCTCTCTTTCCCTGCTCTCTCTCTCTCTTTCCCTGCTCTCTCTCATTCCCTTCTCTCTCTCTCTCTCTCTCTCTCTCTCTCTCTCTCTCTCTCTCTCGCTATCTTTCCTCTCTCTCTTTCCCTGCTCTCTCTCTCTCTCTCTCTCTCTCTCTCTCTCTATCCTCTCTCTCTCTCTCTCCCTCTCTCTCTCTCTCTCTCTCTCTCTCTCTGTCCCTCCCCTTTCTGTTGTCTTTCTCTATCCTCTCTATCTCTCTCTCTCTCTCTCTCTCTCTCTCTCTCTCTTTCCCTCTATCTCTCTCTCTCTCTCTCTCTCTCTCTCTCTCTCTCTCTTTCCCTGCTCTCTCTCTCTCTCTCTCTCTCTGTCCCTCCCCTTTCTGTTGTCTTTCTCTATCCTCCCTCTCTCTCTCTCTCGTTCTTCCTAACTCCACATCCTGCCTCTGTGTCTCTCCATATAGATCTGCTATGATTTAGTTGAACAGCCCTCCATTTTCTTTCAGGCAGCCCAGTGATGCATTCTACACAGTCTCTGTAGTACATGAGAGTGGATCAAAGTGAAAATGAACACTTATATTAGCTCTAAAGGTCCTCACTCCCACAGGCCTAAAGCACATTGGTTCGACATTACTCTCCCTTTTACTGCAAAATGTACTGCACTGCTGATTCAACATTGAAAATGTTGAAAATGTTACCCTGGGTGACATCAAAAGCATGGTCTGTGGAGAGGAGAGGAGAGTCTGTACGGCGCTCACTCAGACCCCGCACAAAAACCACTTCAGTTCACTAACAAGCTCTTTAACAAAGAAAGGGTTCATACGCATCGATGACAGTTTGGACACAGAGTTCTGGCACTTTTTTGTTATCCATTCACAGGACAGAGGTGGAAGATTAATTTCGGGGAACTGTGTAGAGGTAGACTGACACAAGCTTCTAGATAAATGTTACAAAGACATTTTAGTGCTGAGGGCTAACTTAATGGGGCCCATTTTCTTCCATTACTTTGCGTTTATTTTAAATGTGTGTGTGTGTGTGTGTGTGTGTATACAGGGTATAAGAATAGAGTTACGTTAAAACCAATCGCACCATTGTTTTTTTTGTGAAATTCTCAATAAGTTTGATGTGTCACATGACCCTCTTCCCATTGAAAAAACAAAAGTTGTTTTCCAAAATGGCCGACTTCAAAATGGCCGCCATGGTCACCACCCATCTTCAAAAGTTTTCCCCCTCCTATATACTAATGTGCCACAAACAGGAAGTTAATATCACCAACCATTCCCATTTTATTAAGGTGTATCCATATAAATGGCCCACCCTGTACATGGGGTATGGTGTATATATATATATATATATATATATGTATATATATATATATATATATATATATATATATATATATATATATATATATATATATATATATATATAACACAAATCAGTAAGTGTTGATTACTGATGTGAGGTATATTATGAATTAGCTTATTTAGCAAATATCACTATGCATCCAAGAATAAATTAAAATTTGTTTATTCCTCAGGTTAAATACAGAAACATAGGAAGCTGGAGGCTCAGATTCCATATACTGATATGTTTTACTGTACAAATAAGTCAAACAACAAATTGTAATAACTGCTGCTGGAAAATGTTATGTGATTAACACAGAAAATTAGTCAGCTAAAATGCTGAAGCATGAAATGAGCACTGGTATGAAAATATGTTTACTGATATAACATAGGTGCAGCAGGTAGGTGTCGCAGTCACACAGCTCCAGGGACCTGGAGGTTGTGGGTTCAATTCCCGCTCCGGGTGACTGTCTGTGAGGAGTGTGGTGTGTTCTCCCTGTGTCTGCGTGGGTTTCCTCCGAGTGACTCTCTGTGAGGAGTGTGGTGTGTTCTCCCTGTGTCTGCGTGGGTTTCCTCCGGGTGACTGTCTGTGAGGAGTGTGGTGCGTTTTCCCTGTGTCTGCGTGGGTTTCCTCTGGGTGACTGTCTGTGAGGATTGTGGTGTGTTCTCCCTGTGCCTGCGTGGGTTTCCTCCGGGTGACTGTCAGTGAGGAGTGTGGTGTGTTCTCCCTGTGTCTGCGTGGGTTTCCTCCGGGTGAGTGTCTGTGAGGAGTGTGGTGTGTTCTCTCTGTGTCTGCATGGATTTCCTCCGGGTGACTGTCTGTGAGGAGTGTGGTGTGTTCTCCCTGTGTCTGCGTGGGTTTCCTCCGGGTGACTGTCTGTGAGGAGTGTGGTGTGTTCTCCCTGTGTATGCGTGGGTTTCCTCCGGGTGCTCTGGTTTCCTCCCACACTCCAAAAACACACGTTGGTAGGTGGATTGGTGACTCAAAAGTGTTCGTAGGTGTGAGTATGTGGGTGAATGTGTGAGTGTGTGTTGTCCTGTGAAGGACTGGCGCCCCCTCCAGGGTGTATTCCCGTCTTGCGCCCAATGATTCCAGGTAGGCTCTGGACCCACCGTGACCCTGATCTGGATAAGGGTTACAGATAATGAATGAATGATATAACATAACAACTACAATGTATTCATTTGGGCTGTCTCCCAGCATAGTTGCACCATAAAGTTCAACACTTTTTCTTTTTCAAAAAAAGATACAAGCATTGATACAAAACCTTTTCAAACTGAAATACATTCTCAAAAGCGTATGTCCCAAAAAGTTTTTGAGAATCTGATGAACAGTTTCCCCAGGGCAGTTCCACTTGTTCTTTCATTAAACTCACTGGCAATACCACAACTGACACAGCCGCACATTGTGGAATGTCTTTATTTTATAGCCCAGAAATCCCAGAGAGCAATAGTGTATCACCCAATAACAGGGTGGAAAAAAAAAACAATGACCAGAGAGCACAACGATGCTCATATACAGCTTGGTCCAGACCATGGTCTCACATGGCAAGTAGAGCATTGTGTTGTGGTGGCATTTTAATGGGATGAAGAGTGGGAGGAGAATGGAGGAAGAGAATGGCTAGCATGGCTGTGTCCAATGGATTTAGAACTAATTAAGTTCACACAGGAGATAGAGACTACACAGTGGACTCACACACCCATCTCCAAAAACACACACACACACACACACACACATGCACACAGGCTGAGAGCAGTAAACAGAAGTTTGTCTCTAATCACACCATTGTCTCTGTTCTGCATGAAAGGATCAGCAGTAAGCAGCAAGCTCCTGTGGGTCCATCTATCAGTGTGTATGTGTGTGTGTGTGGGCATATGGGTGATTGTTTCTGTTGCTCATTCGCCTTCATTTAGTCTCTTCTCTCATCAAACCGTTTTTTTAAACATTCTCTTTTCTGCTTTATTCCCACTTCTCCCAGCTTTTCTTTTTCTAAACCCTTCTACTCTCTAACTGCGTTTACAGCGTCCAGTGCTTCTCTTTAATTCACCGCCTCTGGTCACTTTCTCTTTTACTTCGCTGTCCTCTCTCACCAGGTGTCTACCTCTCCCTTGTGTATCTGTGTTTTACTGTATATTGTATGCCGTGTTTGAATGCAGGAAACAGACTGGAAACCTTTCACAGAGATGCTGAGGCTTTACACCAAGATTCACAGGCAACTGGAGGAGAGAGTGAGAAAGGATACTGAATGAAATGAAGCAGAGAGAGACAAGGAGATGGGGGGAATAGGGGGTGGAATAGAGAAGATATAAGCCAATTTACAAGAAGCGAGTGGGTGAGATAGAGGATGAAGGAGTGAGAAACTAGAGGAAAGAGCAGGGAGAGAGGGTGGAGGGAAAGACTGACTTTAAAAAGCCCTTTATTTAAGAATAATTTGGGAAAGAGGCAGAATGAGAGAAAAAAGACGGAGACGGCGAAGGAGAGAAAGAGGAACTGACTTAATGTCTTTTATTGTTTAAACATAATTTGGGAAGAGATGAGGCAGAGATGGATACAAAGAGAAAGATGAGAAAAATGAGAGATCGACCCAGAGAGAAAGCAAGAAGGAGGAAAGGGGAGACTGGTATAAAAAGCTGGTTATTTAAGCATAATTTGGCAAGGATTAAAGAGGGAAGGGGGGGATGGAGAGAGTAAAGATGAGAGACTAAGAGAAAAGGTGAGAGAAAGAAAATGAATAAGAAACTAATATCCTATATTTAATCATAATTTACAAAAAAACTGAGACAGATTGTTAGTAAGAAAGAGAGAAGTGGGAGAAGGGAGTGTGTAAGAGAACATGAGCATGTGTGTGAGTGAGAGAGCGAGAGAGCGAGAGAGTGAGA
>NC_089808.1:3003838-3206338 GCF_029633855.1 Hoplias malabaricus
ACACACTCTATCAGATTGGGCTTTGTACACCACCCACCCCCCAAATTGTCCAGTAGTTAAGTTTTAAATACAAAATAAATAAATAAATACATTTTTAAAAAGCGGGCGGCGCGGTGGTGCAGCAGGTAGGTGTCGCAGTCACACAGCTCCAGGGGCCTGGAGGTTGTGGGTTCAATTCCCGCTCCGGGTGACTGTCTGTGAGGAGTTGGTGTGTTCTCCCTGTGTCCGCGTGGGTTTCCTCCGGGTGACTGTCTGTGCGGAGTTGGCGTGTTCTCCCTGTGTCTGCGTGGGTTTCCTCCGGGTGACTGTCTGTGAGGAGTGTGCTGTGAGGAGGTTTTTTTTGGACTGTGGGAGGAAACCGGAGCACCCGGAGGAAACCCACGCAGACACAGGGAGAACACACCACACTCCTCACAGACAGTCACCCGGAGGAAACCCACGCAGACACAGGGAGATCACACCACACCCCTCACAGACAGTCACCCGGAGCGGGAATCGAACCCACAACCTCCAGGTCCCTGGAGCTGTGTGACTGCGACACCTACCTGTTGCACCACCGTGCCGCCAATAATAATAATAATACTAATAATAATACATCCCTTTTTGGGATGCTGTGCAAAATATAAATTGAAATATAATGCAGTGCTGTGCAAGGTACAAATGATCTAAGCCCATTATTTAATTGAAAATAGAGTCAAAGATGACATATCAAATGTTGCAAATTATAGATTTTATATCTATTTTAAATATGTGCCCATTAATTTTTTAAAGAAATCGTGGACAGCGGGTCCTGCGGGTTAAAGCAGCCAGCATGTTATTGTGTTGCATTAGTGCACATGCTGTTAGTTGACATGAGTGTCTGCTAAACGATACAGGTTTTGGAACAGCACATGCTGCCATCCAGACAATGTATTTTCAGGAAAGGTCTTGCTTACTTCAGTTCACATTCTGCAGGTCACCAGCATGGAACCATAGTAAGTGTCTGGGTCTTGAAAAGGCCTGTCTGCTGTCAGAAACTGTCATACATTGACGATATGTCACGCATTATGAACCGAAAAATACGACAAAGGAGACACCACACTGAAATAACAGCTGAAATACTTTATCGATCAGACAGAGTTCCCAAATGCTTACAGAATGTTGGTAAAAGAAGAGGTGATGTAACACAGTGGTAAACATGCCCCCAGTCCCAACTGTTTATAAACGTGCTTCTGGATTAAATTGTAAATGGGCATACAATATAAAATATGTATATGACATAAATAAATCAATAATGTCAGATATAATGTCTGCTGTGCTTTTTGCTATTTTCAGTTAAGTTTAGGGTTTCACTTATTTGTGTGTAATTGCATATTGTTTTTATTTACTTCGTAAATAATCGTAAATAATAATTCTTTTATTCATTCATTCATTATCTGTAACCCTTATCCAGTTCAGGGTCGCGGTGGGTCCAGAGCCTACCTGGAATCATTGGGTGCAAGGAAACCCATGCAGACACAGGGAGAACACACCACAATCCTCACAGACAGTCACCCGGAGGAAACCCACACAGACACAGAGAGAACACACCACACTCCTCACAGACAGCCACCCGGAGGAAACCCACGCAGACACAGAGAGAACACACCACACTCCTCACAGACAGTCGCCCGGAGGAAGCCCACGCAGACACAGGGAGAACACACCACACTCCTCACAGACAGTCACCCAGAGGAAACCCACGCAGACACAGAGAGAACACACCACACCCCTCACAGACAGTCACCCGGAGGAAGCCCACGCAGACACAGGGAGAACACACCACAATCCTCACAGACAGTCACCCGGAGGAAACCCACACAGACACAGAGAGAACACACCACACTCCTCACAGACAGCCACCCGGAGGAAACCCACGCAGACACAGAGAGAACACACCACACTCCTCACAGACAGTCGCCCGGAGGAAGCCCACGCAGACACAGGGAGAACACACCACACTCCTCACAGACAGTCACCCAGAGGAAACCCACGCAGACACAGAGAGAACACACCACACCCCTCACAGACAGTCACCCGGAGGAAGCCCACGCAGACACAGGGAGAACACACCACACTCCTCACAGACAGTCACCCAGAGGAAACCCACGCAGACACAGAGAGAACACACCACACCCCTCACAGACAGTCACCCGGAGGAAACCCACACAGACACAGGGAGAGCACACCACACTCCTCACAGACAGTCACCCGGAGGAAACCCACACAGACACAGGGAGAGCACACCACACTCCTCACAGACAGTCACCCGGAGCGGGAATCAAACCCACAACCTCCAGGCCCCTAGAGCTGTGTGACTGCGACACCTACCTGCTGCGCCACTGTGCCACCCATAAATAATATTAATAATAGTAATATAAACCTACAGTAGCATAATGACGTAGCACACCATTAACATTGCAGCTCAATACCATTATAATAGAAACTCTCTACAAATGTATCATTCTTAAAATAAACGTTACCAGAGTATACCAGAGTTTATTCCCTTGTGGATTTAAAGGTCATTGTTTGCTAATGCTTATTGACTTTATCCTCATTGGCAGCAGGGACAGTTATCTGAAGCCATAGACATAGAAGAAACAGACTTTCCAATGAATTGTTTAATGTGTTCCAGTGAATGCATTTCTGCTTTGTGTTTTTAATGTGTTGATCTGTTAATGGTGCGGTTCAAAATGTAAAAGGGTGATATTTAATGGCATATGCTGCCACCACCAGGAGACAGTTACATGACTCTTTACAATGGATGTCAATTTCAAAAGATCTCAGTGTCTGAAAGTCAGTGCTTCAGTGAATGACAGTGATATACAGCTGTAGGCTCCTCTCCTCCCACTGTTTTTAACTTGTTTTCCAGCACATATTCCCAGATTTGTTCAGCTCAGTGGGAGAAAGCGGTAACTCTTTGTCAGACCCTTACAGCATATTGATCTGTTTTATCTACGTTTGCGGGCACAGGATGTGGTGTCTAGTCCACCGCCGTGCTCTTTTGAATGGTAAATCAGTTGAACCTGCTCGCTGGTCCAGGACTAGGCCTGACCTCCATCTGAGCACTCAGACTGCAGTGATTGTGCGATCTAATGTCTGTAACAGAGTGTAATGGGACGTGGCTTGAGGTCGTCTCCAGGGTGAGGCCTCCTGCTGTTTTTCTCTCACCAGAACAGTGCACTCTGACTGGGCTACAGCTGCTCCGAACCTGGGTCATCTCCTCCCTGATAGAACTCCAGCTAACAACAGCTGAAGCCTCTGACAACTGAAGTCATCTGACCTGATCTGGAAATCTCTTCTCTTCTCTTCTCTTGTCTTCTCTTGTTTACTTTTCTCTTCTATTCTCTTCTTTTCTCTTCTCTTATCTTGTCTTCTCTTCTTTTCTCTTCTCTTCTCTTTTTTTGTCTTCTCTTGTCTTCTCTTCTTTTCTCTTCTCTTATCTTGTCTTCTTTTCTCTTCTATTCTCTTCTTTTCTCTTCTCTTATCTTGTCTTCTCTTCTTTTCTCTTCTCTTCTCTTCTTTTGTCTTCTCTTCTCGTCTTCTCTTCTTTTGTCTTCTTTTCTCTTCTATTCTCTTCTTTTCTCTTCTCTTATCTTGTCTTCTCTTCTTTTCTTTTCTCTTCTCTTCTCTTCTTTTGTCTTCTCTTCTCTTGTCTTCTCTTCTCCTCTCTTCTCTTCTCTTCTCTTCCCTTCTCTTTTGTTGTCTACATTTCTTTATGTTGAGTTAACATATGCTAGGAATGCAAGAAGCATACAAACACACACACACACACACACACACAGAGACAAACACAGTGAGGGCAGGTCCACTGACACAGGGAGTAGGCGTCTTATTTGCATAATGCTTCCTGAAGGACATGTTAAGGATGTGACCACAGCGCAGGGTGTGATTGGTCAGAACTCCAGCACAGTACATGTCACCACAGAGCAAATGGAAACAGAGAGAGGATTTATGAAGAAGACAGAATGCATAGATTACACGAGAAGGGGGAGATGAAAGGATGAGAGTGTGATATAGAAAAAAACAATAAAGAGATAGCAAAAGTAAGTCTTTAGAAGGATGGAGTTGAGTCAAATATGTTAGAAGGAGAAACAGATGGAGGAGCTAAAGGACATAAGAGTGATTAGCGGATGGTAGATTAGTTGTCAAAATTGATTAAAAAAAAATCTGATAAATTGGTAATAAACAAAATGAGGTGAGGAAGCAGAGCACTCAACTGTTCACTTGGACATGCTGCATACAGACTGCCCTCGCTACCCATAACACACTGCAACAGCTGCTGAGAAAACATGATCACATCTGCGCTCTCTCTCTCTCTCTCTCTCTCTCTCTCTCTCCCTCCTCCACTGGGTGTTTGGTGAGAGGAGCAGCTGATTGATATAGTGATGTGTAAGTCAGGTGTGTTAGACCAGTTAAGTGGGCGGGTGAATAATTAGAGCATACTATACAACATTGCATCAGTGATTGCCTGACACACTGCCTCTCTATTTGCTTTTTTTATTCTGCTTTCCTCCATTTTTCCACCTGTACTCTCATGCAGCCATAGTTTCTTGTGCTGTAGCTAACACCGAGACATTGGTTAGAAGATCATTGATAGAATGCTGGCAAAAATCTCTTCAACCAAATGATCTCCTCTTCGCTTTGCTTTTGTATTTAGTCTTTTCCACGTATCACGTGCGCTTTCTTCTGGTCTCTTTCCTTCTGTCCCTTCTCAAGCTAATACAAATCTGCAGAGCACACGTCCGTTTGAGTTCAAATTTAGATTGTAATTGGTTATTCATTTTAAGTGATATTTATTGTCACACTCAATACACATTCAGTGAAAAGAAGTACACATTCAAAGCAGAACCCAAATCACGTCCAGGTGAAAGCTAACGTGTGCTGAAAGAGATTTAAGGTTCATTTAAGGTTACAGAGGGTTATATGTAGGTATATGTGTGTGGGGATATGTATGTGCCTCCACTTTTCACATAGAATGGTGTTGTTTATTTTCAGTGTTGTGAAGAAGATGCTGAAAAAGACTTCTACGCCAACATCATTCTTTCATTGCAAAATTCATTCGTTCATTCATTATCTGTAACCCTTATCCAGTTCAGGGTCGCGGTGGGTCCAGAGCCTACCTGGAATCATTGGGCGCAAGGCGGGAATACACCCTGGAGGGGGCGCCAATCCTTCACAGGGCAACACACTCACACACATTCACTCACACACTCACACCTACGGACACTTTTGAGTCGCCAATTCACCAACGTGTGTTTTTGGACTGTGGGAGGAAACCGGAGCACCCGGAGGAAACCCACGCAGACACAGAGAGAACACACCACACTCCTCACAGACAGTCACCCGGAGGAAACCCACGCAGACACAGGGAGAACACACCACACTCCTCACAGACAGTCACTCGGAGGAAACCCACGCAGACACAGGGAGAACACACCACACTCCTCACAGACAGTCACCCGGAGCAGGAATTGAACCCACAACCTCCAGGCCCCTGGAGCTGTGTGACTGCGACACCTACCTGCTGCACCACCGTGCCGCCCTCGTTGCAAAATAATCCGGTTTATTACAATGAAAATAACAGTATCTTCAGCTCCAATGGACAAGTTGTTGAGAAGTGAAGCCAAATATAGCTTATATAGGTTGGTCAGTGTCAACATGTGGTGAATACTATGGCTTTTGTTTACTTCATTTCCTGTCCTGGTGTAAAGAGTTAACTTGTAAGGACTTCCTGTCTTGCTACCTCCAGTAGGGTGACCAGATCTGAGATGGTGAAAAAGGGGACACGTCTTTGGGAGTGTTGATGAGTTCTCGCCCCTCACTGCCGTTGTATTCTTAGCTGAACCTATGTGTGCTTTTAGGTTCTTTACACCTTTATTTCCTACACAAAACATGGGAATTTCTTTTTTAATTCATTCAAGAACTTACATTTACGTTTCGGCATAGCTGCTCGAGATGAGGGTGGGTACATGAGCTTTGCCTGATGTAAACAAGGACTACTGACGTGCAGACTGACCAATTAAATGTTTACAGAGAAGGTTATCGACCAATAACGGTAGCTCTACAGTCACACCGTCCAATCAGAAGATTTTAGGCTACTTCACCATGCCCCCTTCTCACTCAAACGAACCAATCGGAGTAGGGGAGGGCGGGACTAGTTTGTGAACGAAACGCTTCTCGAAGTTCTATGTAAGATCTAGAAAAACAAAATCCCGGACGTTTGTAAAATTCCGCCCGGACATTTTTTTAAGTCTAAAAAAGAGGACATGTCCGGGTAAAAGAGGACGTCTGGTCACCCTAACCTGCAGGAAGCCTTACGCAACATCCCATTCACACAGAGACAAGCAAAAATATAAGCACAAATTGAGAACAATGGGTCATTCCATGTACTGCACCCACTTTATAACATATGCGTACGTGGACATTAAATCACATGTCATTTGAATATACATCATCAATGCTAATTTAAACCATAACTCATTAACTGGCGCATTCTGAGAAAGCAGCCTGCTTTCACTCTGGTCCCGTGAGCTTAAGGGGAGGCTCCTTTCTCCCTGTGCACAGCAGTCCATTTATAGTCGTGGATAAAGCAGTTCCACTCGACTGAACCGACACAAAGACATCCACCTCCATTATGAGAGCTAATTGCTCCACAGATCCTTTTGCTTTAGAGTGAACGAGCAAAAACAAACATGCTTCTATTCCGTCTATCCCAAGCACAGTGTTAAGGCCCAGCAATGCATCAGACTGCGTTTAGCAGGTCAGTTTTAAACCACAGCGCCACAGAGCTGTCTGTCAAACTTATACACTCTTAATCTCAGATGCTGCCCACACTGGACACTTTTTGGTTCAAAGCCAATAAGGCAAGATGTGGAAGCAGCTAGACCTGCTGGGATTAGACGAAGTGATATAGACTTGCCTGGGGCTGTTTTGGAAGCTCCTTGTGTATATGTACATGTGTGTGTGTGTGTGTGTGTGGAGTGGCATTCTGAGTGATCGGCAGTATTCCAGTGCGCAAAAATATCCAGCCGCTTTAGCAATGAGGGAAACGTGGAAGGAAGGAAAGATCTCCCTTTAAAATGAGAATTTTCACAGTGTCACATCTGATCACATTTGCTTTCCTTATAATGATTTGTCCACCAGTCCCACCCTCTTCCCCTTGTTAAACATTCACTACAGCCCTCCGGCTCTACATTAAAAGTGCAATGAGTATTTTCAGTAATTGGTTTGATGGCAACCAAGCTTCCACATGACTCAGTTGCTCACAGTGTTTGAGGCAGGGCAGAGAATCATAGGTCAAATTTGTCCAGTTTTGATCTAAAACTTGCCTAGTCACAAAGACAGGGTGGATTCTCATGGTGCCTGCTGCTGAGCTTGGCCCTCTTGTATTTTTATGTAGGAAATTATGACTAAAGAATACATTTATTTTAGGGTTATATTTAGGGTTTAATATTATATGAACATATTCCAAAAACAAAAACCTAATGAAATATATTGTACAATGTGGTAATAGTAGGGTGGTGCAGCAGGTAGAGTTGCAGTCACACAGCTCCAGGGGCCTGGGTTCGATTCCCGCAAGTGTGGTGTGTTCTCTCTGTGGCTGCGTGGGTTTCCTCTGGGTGACTGTCTGTGAGGAGTGTGGTGGGTTCTCTCTGTGGCTGCGTGGGTTTCCTCCGGGTGACTGTCTGTGAGGAGTGTGGTGTGTTCTCTCTGTGGCTGCGTGGGTTTCCTCCGGGTGACTGTCTGTGAGGAGTGTGGTGGGTTCTCCCTGTGTCTTCATGGGTTTCCTCCGGGTGAATGTCTGTGAGGAGTGTGGTGTGTTCTCCCTGTGTCCGTGTGGGTTTCCTCCGGGTGACTGTCTGTAAGGAATGTGGTGTGTTCTCTCTGTGGCCGCGTGGGTTTCCTCCGGGTGACTGTCTGTGAGGAGTGTGGTGGGTTCTCCCTGTGTCTTCATGGGTTTCCTCCGGGTGAATGTCTGTGAGGAGTGTGGTGGGTTCTCCCTGTGTCCGTGTGGGTTTCCTCCGGGTGACTGTCTGTGAGGAGTGTGGTGTGTTCTCTCTGTATCTGCGTGGGTTTCCTCCGGGTGACTGTCTGTGAGGAGTGTGGTGTGTTCTCCCTGTGTCTGCGTGGGTTTCCTCCGGGTGACTGTCTGTGAGGAGTGTGGTGTGTTCTCTCTGTGTCTGCATGGGTTTCCTCCGGGTGACTGCCTGTGAGGAGTGTAGTGTGTTCTCCCTGACAAAAACACACGTTGGTAGATGGATTGGCGACTCAAAAGCACACGTTATTGAGATGATAATTTCTTTTAAATAATAAAAGTCTTAGGAGTCTAGTATTTTTACACAGTACTGTTGTAGCATTTGCAGAATGAGGCCTTGAATTGTCTTGCTAAAGACATCCCAAGAATTCTGCCTTGGTGGCATTATGTGTCTCTAAAATTCTAATTGCCCCATCCTATGAGCACGGATGAACCCCCAAACCATGAGAGATGTTGGCTTTTGTGCCTTTGACATATTAGAGTCTGGAAGGTCCCTTTCATCTTTCAGCACAGAGAACTCAACTTCTATTTTTCCTGAAAACAGGCTGAACTGTGAGCACACCTGAGCACAGCACACTTTTCCTGTCTTGCAGGCCATCTGAGATTACCTTGAACCCAGAGAACTCTGCAGCCTTTCTGCTCAGAATTGCTGTATGGCTTTTGCCTTGCGTAATAGAGTTTCAGGTTACATTTCTTGATGCAACAGAGCCCATGTGGCTAGACGGTTTCTCAGAGAATGCCATCTGAGGACACAAAGATTATATTCAAATGTGACTTCCAGCTTTGCCCTGCACGGACTGAGGTGTCTACATAATCCCTGAATCTTACGTATGTTTGGTAAATAGTGAAAGACACCATTTCTTTGCAGATCTACGTGGAGAAACATTATTTTTGAACGCTGACAATCATCTTTATTGATCTAATTGTCTTTAGACTTGTCTTCCATTTCCATTTGAGTGTTTTACTCATTCTTTACTCCATTGTTGAATGTGTTTCCCCAACCTCCATGTGGCTTCTCACTCTTATCCCCACAGCACGGGCTCTTTGCCGCCAGTACATTTTGCCTCTGCTTCTAACATATCTTTCAATAATGTATAGCTTATGATCTATAATTCAGCACCATGCACATATAGTTGGTGCTCTCTGTTTCACTGTACAGCTGACATCCTTCATATGTGGAACAGTGCTCCATCTGTGTGTGTGTGTGGGGGGGGGGGGGGTAATTTGCATTGAGCCTAAATTGGTAACACTGGCAGTCACAGTGCTTAAACTAAACACTTTGTCTCAATATTTGTGTGTGTGTGTTTGTGTGTGTGTGTGTGTGTGTGTGTGTGTTATTTATAGCTGTGCACAAAGAAGTTTGAGCAATTGGTTCTGTCACATATCTTTCATCGTGCAATCTCACAGTTGTGGATTTTAAAGCGTCAGTTTATTTATCGTGACAGCACTCATCATAACAAACGATAACAAATACAAATAGTGAATTGCAGAATGCATTGTTAATCTCAAGCAAAAGCTTTAACGCACTGACAACAATCCTGTATGTTACTGTATGTCTGTATTGAAGTATCTCAAATATGCATCACTTAAAATCATTAAACCAACAGGGAAACATACCTTTGGCTATTAATCTTTGCATAAAAAGTAGTGTTTCACCAGTACCGATATTGTATCTGTGTCTGCACCGATACTGGCGTTAATCACAGTATCGTATCAGCTACAGAGGGCACTGATACCATAGGTGTGCTGGAAATGGCCCAGTACTCACTATTCCCTACATGTAGGACAAAGGGCACTTTTTGGGACACACCCCAGGATGCAGCTCGAATTTAAAGTTGGGGCCGACTATAAACAGGGTATTTCACACTGCACAACAGTTTTGTTGATTTTTTGAGACTGGAAAAAAGTCACTCACACTACACGACCCCTAACCAAACGCCCTCATCAAACATCTGTTTCTATGGTGATAAACAGATAAATACGGACGTACAACTTGCTGCGGTTTTTTGCGCTGCTATTTGTGTAGATGCACAAAAAAAAAAAACACACATAAAAATTGTATTTGAGTCGTGGATGGGAAAACATAGTCAGTGCAATCCCTACACACTGCAGCAACAGCTGGAGTGACTTTAAATGGTTCAGAAACAGAAGCAGCCGTAAGCAGTTTACGGTTTGGAATACAGTTGGAATAACAGCTGTAACAGCGTGTTGTGTTACTCCTACAGGTAATACTCAAAAATATTTAAAATCGAACTAAAAGTCATAGTGTTGGTTCGATTCCCGCTCCAGGTGACTGTCTGTGAGAAGTGTGGTGTGTTCTCCCCGTGTCCGCGTGGGTTTCCTCCAAGTGACTGTCTGTGAGGAGTGTGGTGTGTTCTCCCTGTGTCTGCGTGGGTTTCCTCCGGGTGACTGTCTGTCAGGAGTGTGGTGTGTTCTCCCTGTGTCTGCGTGGGTTTCCTCCGGGTGACTGTCTGTGAGGAGTGTGGTGTGTTCTCCCTGTGTCTGCGTGGGTTTCCTCCGGGTGCTCCAGTTTCCTCCCACAGTCCAAGAACACATGTTGGTAGGTGGATTTGCGACTCAAAAGTGTCTGTAGGTGTGAGTGTGTGAGTAAATGTGTGTGTGTGTGTTGCCTTGTGAAGGACTAGCGCTCCATCCAGGGTGTATTCCAGCCTTGTGCCCAAAGATTCCAGGTAGACTCTGGACCCACCGTGACCCTGAGCTGGATAAGGGTTACAGATAATGAATGAATGAATAAATGAATGAAAGTCGTAGTGTAACCCCAGCTTAAGGCACGCCAATGAATACTGACTTCATTCAAGCAACGACAAAGAAACACACTGACACAGGTCAGCAGCAGTACTTAGAAAGTGCATTTCACAGTCGTGACAAATATCCTCATGACCGTGTAAAAAGCTGTTCAGTCCGGCTAGACTGTGTCTTCCTGTTTGTACTTGTCACTGCATTGTGGAAATATTTATGTTTTCAGGGCTCTGAAAAGTTATTTAAAAAATAAATGTTGTTCATTCAAGGTTATTATTATTATTATTATTATTATTATTAGCGATGCAGAACACTGCTTTAATAAAATAAAATCTGTAAGTATAGCAATACAAGTATCTAGTTAAGACAGATAGAGTTGGTATCATTACTCTGTATCGGCAGATACTTGAACCCGAACAAGAACAGTCTCAATCTCTGCCTTCTCTCTTTTTTCCACTCTCTAGTAACCGCTTGGATGCCTCTCATTTTTTTTAATCATTACTTCTTTCTCTCTCTCTCTCTCTCTCTCCCCATCCCTATCCATCTATCTGAACTCATCCATTCTTCTTTTTCCTTGCACTTTGCCCTGGCTGATGGGGGCTGGATTCTAGTTGTTATGACAGCCTGTCATAGTGCATTCACCACACAGTCTCTCTCTCTCTCTCTCTCTCTCTCCTCCCTCTGTCTGTCTCCCTTCTCCCTCCCCCTCATCTATCTTTCTCTTTTTATCATTACTTTCACTCCTCTCACTCCCTCTCTCTATCTTTCACCCTTTTTCTTTCTTGCTTGTTCATTCTCTTTCTTTCTGTGTGTTTTTTTCTCTCTCTCTCCCTCTCTCCCAAGTCAGCTGGAGACTTGCAGTGAAGAATTTTACATGGTGTTGTTGCGGTGAATGTTTTATGTCCATTTTAACCCTGCAGTGACCTATAAGTGTTGGTTTCGTTTTAAAATATAAGCAGTGTTTCACCGTATTACAGTGGGAACTTGTTTTGAGGAATGTTTTATTCTATGTTTTCTTTAAAAGATTAAGAATAAATCTGTTTTGTGTGGTGATTATGTGTGTGTGTGTGTGTGTGTGTGTGTGTGTGGGAGGGGGGGGGGGTTGCAGTGGGGTGTTGGGGGCTGTCTGTAATACTACTGATGTCCTAACATTTACTGACCTTTTAACATGAAGCTGGAAGTAGCAGCTTAATTAAAAAAATGTTTCCATCTGATTTTGTGTTTTTATCTGTTGAACTAGTGCTGTGAATTATAAAATCTTTCTTCACCCCCCCCCCTTCCTCCCTAGAGATCGGTTTGCTCTTTTCTTGTCCTCTTTCCCCTCCACCTCTTACACACGTTCGGCCTGCCTGCTCTCATTCTCCACCTCTCTCTCTCCTGCTCATCCATCATTCTCTCATTGTCTCCTAAACTTCCGCTCCCTTCATCTCAGGCATTAATAGCCGCTGCATCAGTCTTGCCCCACTCCTCCTTTCTCACGTCTGTCCTTTCTCACTGCCTCCTGTTCCTTCTATATCTCTCTCTATCCCTCTTTTTCTCAGCTGTTCTGAGGCTCATGTCCCCAGACCCTAGCCTCATCCATCTCTGTCTGCTCCTCTCTTCTTCTCTGCTGCTCTTTCCTCCACAGCCCTATTGTGATATGGCTGCTGTAGTTGAGGCTATGAGCAGAACAAGTGAAGACTTGTTGCAGATTTTGAGCCGCAGTGTGTGTTGCTGTGACTGACAGGCTATGTGCAAAGACTGGCAAGGAGTTGAGGTGTGTGTGTGTGTGTGTGTGTGTGTGTGTGTGTGTGTGTGTGTGTGTGTGTGTGTGTGTGTGTGTGTGCATTTAACTGGCTGATCGGGACAGCAGTAAGCTTTTGCTCGTCAGCTTCCATTAGCTGCTCTTCAGCTCCGGCCTTCATGTTTACTCAGAGTGAGTGACAGTAGGAAAGATACATACACACACACACACACACACACACACACAATGTCTGGTCCACTATTTTGAATCCAACTCTAACAATACACCCTCACCCTCGCTCAAACAGGATATTTAAGATCCCACACCAGTAAACAAAGTCAGACAAAAGTAGCGGTGATCAGTCATTGTCTCCTCCATTAACGAAGCTCATATCTCCGGTGGGTGGGAAGCTGGTGCTTTGTGTTATTGTTTTGTGCTTGTGTGTGAGAGAGAGAGCGACTGTGTACTCTGTTTTACTCTCCAGTGAAGGGAAATCATGAAAATTGTGACATTTTGAGGACAAGCTGATGATTCCCATAAAGAAAACACTTGTTCCCACACTAAAGGAGCCTGTTTACTTCTTGGGGTGAAAGTTATATAGTGGACAGTACGCACTGTGAAAAACTGATGCTCTATATCAGAGGTGATTGCTCTAAGACTGCAAGGGAACCTCAGCTTCCCCTAAAATGTAAACAAATTAGTGATCAAATATATACTGTTGTGTACATGTCATTGAATAAATATGCACTACATCGCGCTCAACTTTTGTTCAGAATCAGCTTCTTATCACTGGTAAAGACGCGGCTTTCCTCTCAATCATTCCCACAGCTTCACAGTGCTTTAAACAGTGAGGACGCTGAGCGTCCACAGAGTTCAATAGCGAAGCAGCGAAGTGCAGCGAAACGAGACGAGTCATTGGATAAATGCTGGGCTTTGTCCCGCCCATCGGACGCTCAGCGTCTCTGGGGGTCTATGGGGCAGTGGGCTGGCCTCGGCTGGCCCGGACGCTCAGCTTCTGCATGATGATTGGATGATCTGTCTGAGGCTAAATCCCTTTTTGATTGACAGCGAAATGAGCGAATCAGCGATCCTTTGGTGTAAAGATCCGTGGGAGCATTACACTTTCATTCTGTTCTGAGTTGAACCAGAGACTTTCTTAAACCTCTTTGTGGCATTTTCTTTGTTAAAAACGACTAGCGACAAATCGAGCTTCTATTTCTGGTGGGTTTTTGTAGCTGCTTGTGTTTGGAGACTGACTTCTATCACTCTTTCTGACTTCTATCACAGTTTCTGTCCAGCGGGTGCTGCTGAGCCCCTCCACCGTCACAAAGCACTCACAGGCGGACACACTTCACATGGGCCAAGGCCGTTTAAGCAGCCTAGCTCTGCTGGCCATTGAGAGGACACTAGTCAAGTCCCTGGAAAAGACGCCTTGTTGGTACGACAGGGTACAGATCATTTTCATAAAAAGGAACGGAGGGTAGAATTTACGTAGAAATAAACCAACACATTTTATGATGTAGACCGAAATTGAGCTTCCCCTCCTTGAAAGACCAGCATCCGCCACTGCTCTATATTCACCTGTGTGCTTCCTTATAGGATTCATCAACATATTCTTAAAATGTAATGGACATTCATTGTATAAATCCTAATAGCTGTGTATGTGTGGGAGAGAGAGTGTGTGGGTGTATAGTGTTGAGACTGTGCTGTGTTTCAGTCAGAAAACATTCCTGTATTTAATACAATGGAGGGAACATAGACAGACTACTGTAAAGGTCTTAATGCGACCACACACCGGAACAAAAGCAACACCTACCAGACTGCACAAGCCAGAGCTCTAGCACAGAAAACGTGTTACAAACAACAACACAAAAGCATTTATCTTCTGTTAAAGACTTGTATTTAACCGCCAAATGTGACCTGGCTTTTGTGGCTTTCTTCTGGCTTTAATTTAATGCAGCAACAGAAATGAAGAGTTGAGCAGTGCCAGAAGTAAAAATTTCACAGAATTTTCCATCCCCATTATGTGTTTGTGTACGTTTATATACAGTTAATACACCTAATCAGATGGAAAACACTCATTTACCTTATTTTTATGAGAACACCTCTGAGAGAAATAAAAAGAACAGTCCTGCTGGCATTTTTCGCACCAAATGCAATTACTGACTGATAAAGCTGCTAAATTGCAGTGCTCTGTAAATAGGCAGCATTACAAATCCGACTTGGCTTTCAAAATGATAATCTAATATTTTCAATTCTAACACACGAGAGCTAAACATCATGGCCTTCATGTCTTGAATGAGTCTTAGGATAAAGACTGAACTGCAGCACGGTGAAGTCGAAGAAGTTTAGTCGTGTTAACGGCTCGATCCTTGGCCAAAGCAAAGCGATTCTCTGTAAATCAAAAGCAGCCTGAGTGTGTTAAAGAGTCCTAAATTGGAGCGAAGGTTGACGGATTAATTGGTGTGAACAGGAGCTGTTAACAATCTGCTTGGCCTTACGTGAGAATTTCCATCTCTCAACTTTCACCATTTGATTAAACTGTTAGGGTAATGTCCATGGGGCATCTTTCCTGGTTTGAATATGAGATTTTAAAAAAATTAAAGCAAATTCTCCCTTGAATTGAGTTGAATTTTTATAAAGAATGGGTATAATTTACTGAGGAAGTCTTTGCTAATGAATTTTTAAAATACAGCACCAAAATCAATGTGAGCCTTATGAACATTTATTTTTCTCTAATGGATATTAACACAGATAACTAGCGTGGAAGTTTATTCCACGCTCATCAGTGTAAGCTGTTGTCAACTAGGACTCTGTAAGGAAAAAAAGGCACTTTGTTATTTACTCAGAGTAAATGCTAATCCTTTAGACACTTGTAAATATTGTATTGTTGTTTTGTTTTGTTAAGAATACAGGCAAACATGTTTTAACAGGTCTAAGTGAGCACTTCTGACTTTGTTCAAGGTCTTTGTTGGTAATAAGTAGGCGGTTATACACCCAACCGTAGTGATAAGTCTCAGCAGGTGACAAATTTGTAATGGAATTTTAAACTCAATAAAATAATTAAAACATTTCTTCTAATTACAACATGTAATATTAGATAAAAGTGAATTTTTTATTGCCTACATTGTCTTTCTGCACATTTCAGTGAAATACAAATGAGTAAATCTGTGTACTTGAAACACATTTGTGTAAAATTAGTCGTTATGACTAGGGTTATTAACACTAGTTTGGCTGATTACATTCGTAGGACTACATTTGATATATTGTATTACAGCATATGGTGGCCTCAGGGTCAGGGTTGTTTCCACATCTATTAAAATAATATGCATAATTGAATGAAACACAGTATACATACATTCAATCATTCATTCATTATCTGTAACACTTATCCAAGTCAGGGTCACGGTGGGTCCAGAGCCTACCTGGAATCATTGGGCGCAAGGCCGGAATACACCCTGGAGGGGGCGCCAGTCCTTCACAGGGCAACGCAGACACACACACATTCACTCACAAACCAATGTGTTTTTTTTTTTTTTTGGACTGTGGGAGGAAACCAGAGCACCTGGAGGAAACCCACACAGACACAGGGAGAAAACACCACACTCCTCACAGACAGTCACCCGGAGGAAACCCACGCAGACACAGGGAGAACACACCACACTCTTCACAGACAGTCACCCGGAGGAAACCAACGCAGACACAGGGAGAAAACACCACGCTCCTCACAGACAGTCACCTGGAGGAAACCCACGCAGACACAGGGAGAACACACCACACTCCTCACAGACAGTCACCCGGAGGAAACCCACGCAGACACAGGGAGAACACACCACACTCCTCACAGACAGTCACCCGGAGCGGGAATCGAACCCACAACCTCCAGGTCCCTGAACCTGTGTAGTATAGATACAGAAAGGTAAAAAAAAGTGCTCATTGCAATCATTACTTGCTTTATTTCTTCTTTCATAAAACATTTGAATCAAGTCTATGTACATAATCATATAACAATATTTCATGTTTCCAGGCTGATGTTAGAAGCACAAATTGGCCCTCATTATTCATCCAGCAGGTATCATTCTGTTACAAGATAATCCAAAGATGCAGTAGCCATCTTTGTAGTTTTTAGGACCTTGCCGCTATCTACGGTGCACTGTAGTTTGGCTCCAAAATCTGAATGATGACATCAAAGTATATAAAAAAGAGGTTAATACCTTATAAAAAGAATTCAAGCAGAAAAAAGAAAGGAGGAATCTCTACTGACCAGAGGTGAAGTTCGCTATTGGTCTTTTACACTACATGGTTTCTACAAAACTCTACTCTGTTCTACTTGCATTTCGTCCAAAATATAGCCGGTGACATTGCAAAACACTGTCGCTAACAGGGCTATTTTAAACCGTTGTTTACTCTTAATGTATTCAAATATATATATTTTTGCTCCTTGGCGCATGGTTGGGTTTTCGCTGTAGTCTTTTGTTGACCAACAATCCACGGAACATATGTATCTCTCCAAATGGCCATGGCACAGTTTTACAGGCCATGAGTTAGTCGGATAAAAACAAATGTGATTGCTACTGTAGCTTGGAGATGGCCTAATGTTACAATGACACTTGCAGAACTTGGCATATACAGCCCCCGTTAGCCATTTCTATCCTTCTAGAACTCCTCCAACATCTACTACATAGCCCTCTGGTAAGAGTTGAGACTGGTACTGAGGCATAGAGACAAATTAACTGTTAATTCCCTTGATTTCAAAAGACATTAGCATACAAACTTTTAGCCATATAGGGTAGTAATCAGTATGCAATGTTGTGGATAATCTAGATGCCAAATAATGTATTAACATTAGAAGGTGAGGATAAAAGATACAAATAGAATGATGAGCATGATTTGGATGTGTTTGGAGAGCTGGATGTTTGCCAATCACCACCTCCCGATTGACTCCAAAGACTTAGAAACAGATTGATTTGGAACACACATTGGTGAGTGTGTGTTTGTGAGAAAAAGATGCTAAACTCTTCCTCTCCATTTAAAGTGTGTACTGTGTGGTTCTAAAGATAAGGAGTACGTCTGGAGGAGTTTTCTGAATGCTGGTCACTTCAGTGTGTGGGTATTCAGAGAGGTGCATTGGACTATAGGTTTTAAATAATGTGAACTTTAAAGCCAACGGCTTTGTTCTCTTCACCGCACGTCAACTCCCGTGTGCACTGGCCTGAAAATTACAGTAGCTCCAGCATGGGTTTCTAAATTATTCCTTTTAAAGAACCCACACTCACTTTTTTTACACACATTACTCTCTCCTCATCAAACTGTAATTCACACTCATTCAAGCCCATGCTCCTAAATGAGCTGGAAACCGTTCTGAGGCTGGGTCATGTGGTGGTGGTGGTGGTGGTGCTTATAAGAACAAGTGTGAATTCTCTTCGTTTCTTTCTGCACTTCTTCACTGTGGAGCATGGGGCTTCAAGGTTAGCCCTACATTATTAATCACGCTTTCAATATTACAATCTTCCTCCATCCTTTCAAGATCCACCCCATTACCAGGAGAAACCACTGGGATCTGTTCATTGACATCCATTTGCATTTTTTCCTCAGCAGTAAAACTCAAGGTACGTGTGACAGTTAGCCTATTAAATCGGTCCAGTATTGTAGTGCTTTTCAATATTGATTTAAGGAAAGCACCAACATTTTTCAGGCTAATCTCCATCTGACACATCCATGGCCACCAGAACAGCAGGAGTGAGCAGCCAACATTTTTTCAGAGAACTTATCTAAAATCTCAATTGCCGTTTTGGGGTGGCGGGGGAGTAGGGGTTGGGGTTAGGGCAGGACGTTTCCCAAAAGTGAATCCAACTTCACGTTTAGTTGGAGGACTATTAGAGTTCGCCTATTTTATAAATGACTTCTGCTGCAGTGCACAAGCTAATATTTATGGCCTTATTCACAGTCCACGTTACCGCACTGCTATTAGTTACTGACACTTTAAAGCTCAACAGAGTCCAAACCCACAACACACAACCCCAGCGCTGTTCCCTAAACTCTTTGGGGATGTATTGTTGTATTTTAGCCGTGACTGTTTTTTTCCTGAATGTATTCTGTATGAATGCTCTCGTAGTGTTTTGTCAGTGAAGGCTGTCATTTGTCAGTCCCACTAGCATGTTTTTGCCAAGAATTTTTGGTTCTGGTTTGTTGTTTTAATTTCTAGAGCCTGTTAATTTACCCTAATATTGTTGGAGGTTTGGTGCCAACATTTTGCAGTATATCAGTCTGCATTGTACCACTGCAACTTACCATTAGCTGGTATTATATATGTATTTTTACACTGACAGGTATTTACCTCTTTCAAAACTGCAGGAAAGCAGGCCAAAGTTATTGACCTTTTGATAAATATATGTTGAAGATGTGACAGATAAATATTGGGTGAACATGCTGGTGTATTCTTAAAATAGGGTGACCAGACGTCCTCTTTTACCCGGACATGTCCTCTTTTTTAGACAAACATCCGGGATGTTGTTTTTCTAGATCTTACATAGAACTTCGAGAAGCGTTTCGTTCACAAACTAGTCCCGCCCTCCCCTACTCCGATTGGTTCGCTTGAGTGAGAAGGGAGCGTGGTGAAGTAGCCTAAAATCTTCGGATTGGACGGTCTGACTGTAGAGCTACCGTTATTGGTCGATAACCTTCTCTGTAAACATTTAATTGGTCAGTCTGCACGTCAGTAGTCCTTGTTTACGTCAGGCAAAGCTCATGTACCCACCCTCATCTCGAGCAGCTATGCCGAAACGTAAATGTAAGTTCTCTGATGAATTAAAAAATAAATTCCCATGTTTTGTGTAGCAAATAAAGGTGTAAAGACCCTAAAAGCACACATAGGTTCAACTAAGAATACAACGGCGGCGAGGGGCGTGACCTAATCACTCCCCCCAAGAGACGTGTCCTCATTTTCACCATCTCAGATCTGGTCACCCTATCTTATAAGGTTATTCGACTTGGGACGGGTGCCACTAGTTTTATTTTAGTTTGACTTTTCGCATTACTGGCCTCACACACTGGTGCATGCCTCTTATTGGTGATCAGACTTAACATAGAGACAGCCAATAAGAACTAGGGTTTGTAGGTTTTTATTGTGTTTGTATAAATGTGGATTTGAGGTCATTTTGAGTGTTTATTTGTTAAGGAAAGAGAGAGAAGGGCGGTGTGACCTTGTGAGATTTGGCAGGTAGCCCCTGGAGCTGAACACAAGGACTTCGGCGGCTATTGAATGCGACTGGAGAGGTGTACCTGAATGCAAATGTGAAGGAGGGAAGCTTTGAGGGAACCTGTGTGTGTGTGTTCTTGCCTGTTCTGTAGGATGGAACATTTAGCACAGACTTACAAACTGACAAGGCAGAGCTGCGTATAAAGTAGATGATATTGTGCTCTTTAATACCCATTATTTCTGTGACCTTGGTGTGTGTGTGTGTGTGTGCGTGCACTGAAGCGAGTGTATGTGTGTTGTTATATGTGCATGTGCAGTTTGTGCATTCATGTCAGTGTGAAAGTGTGTGTTAAGGGGAAATGAATGGCGAGTCTCTGTACTCTCATTCTCTCTCATTACTGCACTCCTCTCTCCCTGCTCATGCTCTCCTTTCACAATTATAACAGCCATTAATTATGAATCCTTCCCCGGATGAACAGAGTACAGGAGACAGCAGAGAGAGAGAGCGTGAGAAGGAGGAGGAGGAGGAGAGACAAAGAGTGGGAGGGAGGGAATAAAAGAGAGTAGAGAGACGGGGCAAATAGAGGGAGGGATAGAAAGGAGAGAGATGGAGTGAGAGAACATGGAATAAGAGAGAGAGAGAGTACAGTTTGAAGCTGTTGCCATGGCGAAGATTCGTTTGGGTTGATGACACTGTCTGTTTGCCTACAGAAGAACAGGATTTCATTCTCCTTTATTAATGCAGGGTGTTACCGAGTGGAGCAGCAGGGGGCACAGCTCGTATAATTATTGTCCCATCATTTGTCCTAATAGTAATAATTCTGATAAGAGGGAAATTGTTTGGTCCTTCAAACCCAGCCCTGAACTACTGTGTTTGAATGTGAATTATACAGTATATAGCAATCGCTGGATGACACATGGCAGGAAATGCTTCTGCTGTGTTCAAAGGCAGCAAATTCCCCAGGTTCCATTGTTATTCCCCGCCAGAACCTCATGAAAAGGAGGACGTGCCGATACCCAGATGTGAAGGAGGGATAAAACAGTATACTCAGCGTTAATGTGAGAAAGTACTATTCAGAGTGGCAGACAGCCTGGTGCTAGTGTGTCAGTTTAAATCCCACAGACAGACTGGTTAATTCATGTTTCTGGTTTCTGGCCTGGGATCTAGATGGATGCCAGAAATAGAGTCCTCCATGTGTCGTCCGTTGCACTATTCGACAAGGCACTTCAGGTCCAGTGTACACTGACCAACAAGATACAAGAAAAAGCCAGTATTCTATTGTTTCGAATAAGAACCAGAACCAGAGAGAGAGAACCCAAACACTGAATGGAATAGAAGATTTTAGAACATACTCATGCATGGCCCGTTCTTCAGGGTGAGTTGGGATGTCATAACTCTGGGTCAGTTCCTGTAGTTCTACAATGTTCTCCTTTACAGTAAACCTGATTGTTCTCCTCCAATTCACTCTGTTCTAGAATGTTCTGCCACTTCCATTTGTTCCTTTATGTGTTTGTACTCAGGTCCATATGCCTTTTTGTCTTTTAATGTTCTATTTTTAAAACAAAAAAGTGGTAACGTGTTCAGTGGCCTTAATCTTGACAGTGGTTTATTTGAGTGTGGACCTGGACAGCACTGTACAGCAAGAATGTAGAATGTCATTCTATTAGGGATGGCACGATACCACTTTTTTAGGTCCGATACCGATACCGATATTTTACATTTGGGAATCTGCCGATACCGATACTAATCCGACTTTCTGACCGATACGGATACTGAATATCGGATCGGCGCATCCCTACATTCTACTAGGATTAAATTAATAATAGTAAAAGGCTACTAGGGGCTACAGAGGCCTGAGTGCTAAAGAGTCGCTGGATCAATCCCCTGGGCCACAGGTAAAAATGGGAGTAGGGGAGTAAAGAAGTAGTTCCGTCTTGTCCCTCAACATTCACAGCCATTGAGGAAGATGCCTAACACCCAACTGGTCCCCGGAAATTGCCTAATCATTCGTGTGTGTGTGTGTTTACAGACAGGAATAGGTACAGCAGCTTATTTTTGACAGCACAGTTACCACATCTGATATGAAGTGAGCTTCAGGAAGAACCCACACAACTCCACTGTAAAATGAACCAGTAAAAACTTAAGATCCCCAAATTACCACTCGAAACATTTCACAAACATCCAGAAAAAAATCAGCAATGTTTCTGTGGGACAATGTGCCTTTCTAGCAAACCTTTCATATTCCATGACCTGTTCACTCATAGCTGTTTAGAGACTTTTATTTTGATGTGCTGAGCTTCTTCTGAGCTTTAACAACCTCCATTACCACTGCAGAATTAGGCCATAAAGTTGTGCTTTGTCATCAGACCTTGCCCCATTGACTCTTCTGAATGTGTGCGAGTGTCAAATGCAGGATCATTCCGGCAGAAGAGGATTAGGTGGGTGGGCTTATATACTTGATTTACAGTCTCCTGTCCTCAGCTGAAGTCTACTAAAGTGGTCTGCAGGGATCTGTTCCGGCAGCCCCTTGGGGGCACTGTACCTCCAGCATCTTCTTTGTCTGTTTCCTTTCTCAGAAGGTCTTATCCGTCTTCCATGTCCCAACCGACAGCCTGTTCCCTTAGGAAGGAGCTATTTCGGGCTGGATACAGCAGGCAACCCTTCTTACGAGAAGTTGCTCTTTAGCAAACTTGAGCACTGTCATTCACTAACGACTGTGGCCCTCTCTTGCTAACACTTAGATTGTGATTGTTTAAGAGCACGTACAAAACGAGTTGAAGAAAGAGCTCGGCAAACACAATTAGTACATCTATTATTAACAGGCGCTTTCGGAGTTTGTCACTTTGAGTTTTCGCGAGCAAGTCCCATGAGGTGGTGTTGCCCGCCTCGCATCTGACGTGGAGAGGATTCTCAGGAACAGCAGAGTGCAGGGCTTTTATTTCAAGGACATGTCTGAGGTGAGGAGATGTATTTATTTATAATTTATTTATTCTTTTTTTTCTTTTTGTGATCTGTATGCCAGGTCAAGGACAAACAAATCAAAGCAAATTAAAGCGTCTTAAGGATGCCGCTGGTTTGTGCGGTCTAAAAACTATGAGCTCTTTTACCTTTGCTTTCTTCCGATGCAAGGAAACGAGAGGGGCGGTGTCAGGATTCCAGCACAGAATATAAACGATGATGCACATTACAAAGTCTAATGTAGGCAATCGATAGCGGGAGAGTGACGAGAGTGGGGTCAGTGCCCGCAGTGTGTTGACCGAGGTGCGTGGATCCACGTCCTTTGAGGCAAAGTGAGTCGATCAGCACCGTGAGGAATGACCCATGAGAATGTCACAACCCCTAACAGGAAATGGTGGTCAGGCCTTATCCTCTGTTGTGTTGGTGGCTCCAGTGAAGGTTGGGTTACTAATACACTCAGCTATGGTGTTTGCTAATACACTCAGCAGGGCTACGGAGTGAGGATTATCCACCATCGGCACCAATTAGATTAAAGAGGATTTTTTTAGCTCGGTGTTTGATATCACAGCGGGCTTTGAAGATCAGATGCGGTTCTGGCTGTGACAGCACAAGTGTGGTTCGGTATTAAAGCATACAATTTACATTCTCATATATTCTACATGACACTAACGGCAGACCGGTTGTTTGGAATAATATCTGAAGACCTCTCCTACCTTTTAAACTACCGCTCAGATGGAGGACGGTAATGTTTTATTAGAGGGCTCCCTACATCGACAGCTCATGACACCAGAAGCACTGAAGAGAATATTTTTTTTTTTACAGCAGTCAGTATATGCAAGATGATAATGTTGTATTGAAACAGAGGTGTAGAGCCCTGGTTGTGTATGAGTGAGTGAAGCGAGCAGACAGGAGGCAGACGTGGGAGACGCAGCGACAGCTCAAACATGGCTGACATCTCATTCAATACCACTTTTATTTTGTATCGTGACTCTCTGTCTCTGCGTCCCTCTCTTTGGTTTCCAACAGCCTGCCGAGGTGAAAAGAAACATATTTATAGGCTGTAACAAACAACACGTACACGAAAGCCATCACTAATCAGGCCGCTGGTTCACTCAGACTGGCTCTCTGCTTCAAAGAGAAACAGGATTTGTCACCTGTGAGACATATGTTCCATTACAGCACTGTTAGGAAGCAGCATCCCCATTTAATGGAACATAAATGTACATGTACGGAGTCTTCGCATCCAAAAATAAACAAAAACCCTTAGTTGTTCTCCACTGGAAGCTACAAAACCCCATTTCCCGAAAAATATGTTAATGTTAATGTAAGAAATAAAAAGGTTTTCTGTGTTTGTAATTAAGAATGCATTCTTAAAATATAAACACATTTAGAGATTGGTTAATGCAACACACTAAAGAAACTGTGACAGATGCATGTTTGCCACTGGGTCACATCACCTTAATATATTAATTACAATATTTAATTGGTTGTGAATAGAAGACAATAATTGTTGCAGGTGGGATTTTGCCCATTCTTTCTGTATACAACACTGAAGCCGTAGTCTGATTCTCCTCTTCGTGAAAAGCCAAGTACAGTGGAACCTCTACTAACGAACTTTCCAAAATACGAACCGGGCATTTGAATATTTTTTGCCTCCACTAACGAACCACGACTCTAGAAACGAACCCGAGCCTCCTCCGAGTCGGCGGCTGGAAATGTCCACTGACCCCAATAGGCGAGTCTCCCAGCGCCCCCAGACTTGAGTGAGCTTTTAAGATTAGCACATTGTAGCTTTAGCAATTTAGCATTAGTGTAAATAGCAGACATCGAAATTCGTGCTAAGTTAAGCCGTATCTACGCTTCGTCTCCCCACATTCACCACCTACTCTCCGTTATTCCACCCACCCCCCACCTCCCGTCATACAGCCAGTGCCTGTGTTACTCCTCCAGCCAGTCGTCACGTCTTCAAGGTAGCGATGTGTAACCACTTACAACTTTATTATTTCTTTTTTATTACTGTTTCCACTGTATTTCTCTTTTATTTTTAGTAACGCTACATGTATTTTTTTTACTAATTTAAGAGTGTTGTAAACATAGATCAGTGCAAAAAGGGTGACTTTCGGGGTGGGGGCTGGAACACATTAATTGCTTTTCCATTGTTTTAAATGGGGAAAATTGACTCGAGAAACGAACTTTTCCACTTACGAACCGGGTCACGGAACGGATCAAGTTCGTAGGTAGAGGTTCCACTGTATGTCCAAGCTACGCTACAAAGCCACGTTGATGTAACTTGTGCAAAAAGAGGCCTAGCACTGTTAATATCACCAACCATTCCCATTTTATTAAGGTGTATCCATATAAAAGGCGCACCCTGTATAACGATTTTAGACTAAATAGTTTTGCACCCTTTTCTGTTTATACATAATATGAAGACCACCCGGCATTTCACATGGTGCTAAAAACCTGTACAAGATTTTTTATTTAATAGCAACATTATGTTTCTGCTAGCACTAACCTTGTACGGAGAGTATAGCTGCTGTGCAGTGTGAATACTTTGTGAAAATTTTAACACAACCAAAGGAGTGACTCAGGGTCAGACTTGGGTCGCCTTAAATCTATTTAAGCTGCAGCACATTAGTAGGTTTCCCTGCTGTTTTCTTTGGGGAATAACATTAGCTAACTCAACTCCAGCATTAACGTTCATCATTGTAATCCTCTTTCTCTTATCGTCACTCCCATTCCACACTGGAAGGACACGGGCCTCGTCAGTGCGTTCCAATAGTTGTGCTAAGAAATGTGGGCATAAAACACATTATGAGGCACATGCTGAGACAGAGTGGCATTAGACCTTTTTTTTATTTCTTCCTCCTGCCCCTGCGTGATACTGCGGTTGTAGGATACTATTTAATATTGTGTGCACACTTGAACATAGTCGCTATCATGTGTATATTACCAGAACAACAAAGTCTTTTGTACGACCTGCAACGATTCCCCCGCAAATCTCTCACTAACGATGGCTTAATGTTATGTAAGAGCTACAGAGATAGCCTCGCTGCTCAGAGCCTCGTCTGCCACTGGCTTCACTGTTTCAGGACAAGATATGCTGGAGATTTGCGTATCACAAGATGGGTGCCAACAAGAGGGAGCTGAACAAGATTAGAGAGAGAGGGAGGGGTGCAGAGAAAAAGTCAGTGGAAGCCTTTTCACTTCCATTATCAGGTTTGGTTAATGTGATGACATCAGCAGGCTGGCAGGCAAGTTAGATTTAAAAAGAGATTGCCCCCCCCCCCCCCACACACACACACACATTAACACACACCCCCACACACACAGACATTGCTGTATGTAACTGTTTGGCCCAGGTAATAATAGAATTCCTTCTGTAAGCAATTAAATAACAGTATGACCATGGAGTGAATTTACAGATTGTGATTTTCCACTAAAATGAATGGGTGTTTTTCCATTGGCTAAGCTTTGCCTACATTATTCAGCAAGTTTTTCTGTCCAAGACACCGTCTGTTCATCTATCCATCCATTGATTTCTTTGCTACTCAGTATATGCGGGGATTAGGTTTAGGAGTTTGTGCACACGTTAAGCCGTGCTCAGATCCTACGCTCTGGCCGTAATGAGGCTGTCCGAATAAAGGACGGTAATTAGAAGGGTTAGATAAGATCACGGTCGCCTGCATTCTGATATTCATCCTCAAAATAACGAGCCATCTCATCTCAGCCCTGCAACTCGATTTGACTAGCTTATAGCTACCGATAATGAAACAGATAAGGCTGTCTCTTTGAGTGTTGGCGTGGCTGTTTACATGCATTAAAGGGGGCTGATGCCTTTTTAAAACAGAGCAACGCTGATTGTATCTGTGTCTTGTGGCTTCCCTCTTTTTCTCCCACTCTTTTATTGATTGGGTATTGAAAATAAAGCTCCTTAGCCTCTTAGCTCATCAGTGCCGTCATCATATTTAATGATCCTATCACAATGTTCTCATTATAATCAGGGTGTGATTTTTTTTTTTTCCTGAAAATGAGATATTCTCAGAGCTAATTAGTAAAGTAATAACCACGGTCTGTCGAACTGAAATATGAGATTGATGAAAAAACGCTGAAACAATGAGTTTTTATAGAGCGCGGATAGTGGTCCCTCAGATTAAATCTCAATATGATTCGGTGTGTGTACATTCACATGTGTGTAATGTGAAAGTGAGACGTGTAGAATACTTGCTAATTGCTTCAGTACTTTAAATACCAGTCTGTGTTTCAATGTTAAAGCTTTTCTTCTGGTACATCCCATTGTGTCTTGCTGCTGCTCCTTGTGACCTCAATGATGTTGTGTATATCATGTTTTGTGTTGAATTATTTGTAGGAACTGTGTATCTGTGTATTCTGGTAATAATTGGCATATTCCTTCTTACTAAGTGTAGTTTCTATGGTTATTTTATATATTTATGCATAAATATATAGTTAAGTAACATAATGTATAATATAATATTAACACGCGCTGTTTAAATACGCGGTGTAAATCTCTTAAGGTGTGAGTTCGAGTAGCCTGTGGTGATACATACTAGTGAACTAGAAATATCACTAGAGGATCTTACCTTACACACACCCACAGAGACATATACACACACACTATACTTCCCTCAAAGAATACAACAGTTAATCAGTGTACTCCTGTAATTCCCAAGGTGTCTTAAAAACTTTTCTTTCTCTCTCTCTCTCTCTCTCTCTCTCTCTCTCTCTCTCTCTCTCTTCCCTCTCTCGCTCTCTCTCTCTCCTCTCTCTCTCTCTCTCTCTCTCTCTCTCTTTCCCTCTCTCGCTCTCTCTCTCTCTCTCTCGCTCTCACTCTCTCTCCCTCTCTCTCTCTCTCTCTCTCTCTCTCGCTCTCCCCCCTCTCTCTCTCTTGCTATTGCTCTCTCTCTCTCTCACTCCCTCCCTCTCTCTCCCTCTCTCTCTCGCTCTCCCCCTCTCTCTCTCTCTCGCTCTCTCTCCCTTTACCTGAAGCACTCACTACATATTCATAGGCAGCTTGACAATCTGCAGCTCTAAGCTCAAATCTAGCCCCAAGCATGAACACTCACACACATTGACTCACACATCCACTCTCACACTGAAGTTTGAATTTCTACAGTGAAAGGAAACAAGTTTTCTGACACTTTTTGTTTTTCCTGAGTTGTATATTTTCAGTGAATATATCAGCTAGAGATGTACACACACACGATCGTAAATATAAACAGAAAGAGTTAATGAAAGAGTTAATGAGTGCTTGTTTTAGAGGTGTCGCTGACCGTCTCATCTTTGGACATTTGTGGTAAACATTAATCAGCACTTGATCATTTAGACTCATTCATCTTGAGACACACTCTTTAACTGCCCAAAGATATGACGTTCCCTCTGATTCCGAATTCTTCATGGACCTTCCGAGGGTTTTAAGTTAGGAGACTGAAACTAGTCTTAAGTCTTATTTTGGCTGGGTGTTTGGGGCTGCTTTCTGGTTGAAATATCCATCTTCTCCCGAGATTCATTCCAGTTTCATGGCTTATGAGATTATATTCTCGTCTAATATGTCATGGTAGATTGCTCCATCCATGCTTCTTTCCTTGTAATGCCCCAGTACTGTTAACATAGAGGCAGCCTCGTTTTATGATGCTGCCACTTCCCAATTCTTTACTACGGATCTGCTGTTACTGGGTTCAAATAAGCATCTCCTTTTTCTGTAAATAATAATAATTTTTGCCTAAACGTTCTATTTTGGTTTCATATAATTAGTGTAAGGGCAGCACTGTGGTGCAGCAGGTGGGTGTCGCAGTCACACAGCTCCAGATTCCTGCTCCGGGTGACTGTCTGTGAGGAGTGTGGTGTGTTCTCTCTGTGTCTGCGTGGGTTTCCTCCGGGTGACTGTCTGTGAGGAGTGTGGTGTGTTCTCTCTGTGTCTGCGTGGGTTTCCTCCGGGTGACTGTCTGTGAGGAGTGTGGTGTGTTCTCTCTGTGTCTGCGTGGGTTTCCTCCGGGTGACTGTCTGTGAGGAGTGTGGTGTGTTCTCCCTGTGTCTGCGTGGGTTTCCTCCGGGTGACTGTCTGTGAGGAGTGTGGTGTGTTCTCTCTGTGTCTGCGTGGGTTTCCTCCGGGTGACTGTCTGTGAGGAGTGTGGTGTGTTCTCCCTGTGTCTGTGTGGGTTTCCTCCGGGTGCTCCGGTTTCTTCCCACGGTCCAAAAACACACGTTGGTAGGTGGATTGGCGTGAGTGTGTGAATGAATGTGTGTGTGAGTGTGTGTGTGTTACCCTGTGAAGGACTGGCGCCGCCTCCAGGGTGTATTCCCGCCTTGCGCCCAATGATTCCAGGTAGGCTCTCGACCCACCGCGACCCTGAACTGGATAAGCAGTTACAGATGATGGATGGATGGATAATTAGTGTAATGTTAAATGTTCTTCCTGCTACTTTTAGATCTAAATTCAACTCTTTTCCACTGATTGCTGACTTCTCTTTAACATCATTATCATTAGTTTAAAAGCATGTGTTAAAGGATGATTACTTGTCTAAGATCTTTGTTGTAGCAATTTATAAATTTTTTTATTCATATGATGTTGAATAATCAAACAGAAGTTTTTTTGTTCTTGTACATTTATCTAATTTTATTTATTAAAAGGTCATATATTTTGGGGGAAATAACTGTAGATGGGAGGCAAACGTCCAAACAACACCTCAATATGTGTACAATCACATACACAAGCATAGACGCTCAGAGACAGAAAGATGGACATAGAGGATTTGTCCCTTTGCTTGGAGATGGCACATCTCTTTTCAATAGCAATTGATGGTTGCCAAGCAACAGCAGACTGTGGCTCAAGGGCTCAAGGGGCCAAGCTGTAGCTTCGGAGGATGAGCCCGCAAGCCCCGCCTCTTCGCATCAGCTGCTCAAATACACCAGGGCTTGCACACAAAGTCATTCATTTGAGCTCATTTTGTTCTATTCATGTACTTTTTCTTTTCTTTTTTTTCTGTTCATTCTGTTGCTGTAACGCAGCCTGCGAGGGTTAACGATAGGGTAAAAGATATTTCCTTGATTGTAAATATCTGGATTATGTCCAAATAATTTATGACGCTTATGGTCTTTCCCTATTAGTCAGACTGGATCATGAATATTTACATTTTTATTTTATCCTTGTCTTGAAGCACCATGTTCTTGTTTTGTATGCTGCCAGCGCTGAAGCTGCTTTGACCTGAAGCCATGTATGGATTTAGTTGGATTAAGATTTCACAATGCGCACCTGTCACGTTCTCTCTCACTCTCTCTCTCTCTTTCACTCTCTCTCTCTCTCTGTTGTACTCACACACACACACACACACACACACACACACACACACACAAACACTTAAATTGCAAACTTTCTTATGAATTTTAGTTGTGTGACACTGAATAAAATAAAGTGTGCTATGTTCCAAGTTTGTTTACAACACTAATGTTACTAAATAAACCATATGAACCCCACAATCGTATGTACAATGTCATGAGCTGGGATGACTAGAAGGTGTTCAATTAGACGCCAGGGCGCCAGTCTTTCACAGGGCAACACACACTCACACATTCACTCACACACTCACAACTACGGACACTTTTGAGTCACCAATCCACCTACCAACGTGTGTTTTTGGAGAGTGGGAGGAAACCAGAGCACCCGGAGGAAACCCACGCAGACACAGGGAGAACACACCACACTCCTTACAGACAGTCACCCGGAGGAAACCCTCGCAGACACAGGGAGAACACACCACACTCCTCACAGACAGTCACCCGGAGGAAACCCACACAGAAACAGAGAGAACACACCACACTCCTCACAGACAGTCACCCGGAGGAAACCCACACAGAAACAGAGAGAACACACCACACTCCTCACAGACAGTCACCTGGAGGAAACCCACGCAGACACAGGGAGAACACACCACACTCCTCACAGACAGTCACCCGGAGGAAACCCACGCAGACACAGGGAGAACACACCACACTCCTCACAGACAGTCACCCGGAGGAAACCCATGCAGACACAGGGAGAACACACCACACTCCTCACAGACAGCCACCCGGAGGAAACCCACGCGGACACAGGGAGAACACACCACACTCCTCACAGACAATCACCCGGAGGAAACCCACACAGAAACAGAGAGAACACACCACACTCCTCACAGACAGTCACCCGGAGGAAACCCACACAGACACAGGGAGAACACACCACACTCCTCACAGACAGTCACCCGGAGGAAAACCCATGCAGACACAGGGAGAACACACCACACTCCTCACAGACAGTCACCCGGAGGAAACCCACGCGGTCACAGGGAGAACACACCACACTCCTCACAGACAGTCACCCGGAGGAAACCCACGCAGACACAGGGAGAACACACCACACTCCTCACAGACAATCACCCGGAGGAAACCCACACAGAAACAGAGAGAACACACCACACTCCTCACAGACAGTCACCCGGAGGAAACCCACGCAGACACAGGGAGAACACACCACACTCCTCACAGACAGTCAGTCAATTTAACCAAACTTTTTGGTAAATTTTCCTGCCAGTTGTGAGGATCAACTTGGCAAGGTTCCAGTCCCAAACCTGCTTCTCTAACCATCAGACCCAAAGCTGCCCAGTCTAAATTAACAACAGTTATTATGCATTTAAGTGTCAATGTACAATGACATTTGTCTTTCACATTTAACCCTTTTGTGGAAGTGAACACACACACACACACACACACACACACACACTAGGGCAATAGGTGAACACACACCCAGAGCAGCAGGCAGCCATCCCCAGCGAGCACTTGGGGGTTAGGTGTCTTATTTAAGGGGCAACTGGATTGAGGTGTGAGGACAGTGCTGTTCCTTTTCACTTCCTTCACTGTTCCTTGGTTTTCCTGCCATTCGTGTGGATTGACCGGCAACCTTCCAGTCCCAACACCTCTAAGAATTAGGGCATGGCTGCCCCCATAAAAACGTTACGTTAAAGACATCCAGGATCAGTGAGACTGGATCATGAAGCTGAACCTCACTGATTATTGAATGTTAGGTACCACTTTAAAATAAGACACTTATAAAGGTTTATAATTGGTTCAAATATCTGTTTAATACATGGTTATTAATTAGGTTGTAAACAGCTAAAAGGTCATTCAAATTAATTTGTAACACAGAGATAAAAAGGGAAACGGTGAAAACATCAGAACATACTGGAAATTTCAAGGTAAAGCACAAGCGGAGACTTTCGAATGTGAATTTAATCATTTCATATGTTAAGGTGTGCTACATTATCATTAGTGTATGAAAGGACATTCTATTCAAGGTTAATTGATTAAACTTGGTTGTTAAAGGGTTAAACATATTAACAAATATGTGCTGAAACATACAGAGTTGATGTCGACTGATAGAGAAGACAAAGTAAGGTGAGGAGAGATCTGAGGTGTAACACTGTAGATGGATGTGGGTTCACTATTTGGCAAACAGCAGGTCACTGTTGCACTTTCTATTGATTGTTATAAATGATTATTAATGACTTTTAATGTATTTACAGCCTAATTAATGACTAATAATAAACCATTGATAAACCTTTGATTAAAAAGTGTAGTCTTATTCTGAAAGGGTATATATTAGTGTTGCACTGATACCAATACTGTATCTGTATGTGCACCGATACTGGCATTAATCACAGTATCGTATCGGTGGCTTAGTGGTGATCACGTTTGCCTCTCAGCACTGGGATCTTGGGTTCAAGTCCCATCTGGGTGGAGTTTCCATGTTCTCTCTGTGTCTGCATGGGTTTCCTCCGGGGGCAAAAACATGGAGGGTAGGTGAATTGGCATCTTTCTAATTACTGTCCTGGTGTGTGAATGAATGTCTGTTTGTGTGAGTGAATGTGTGTGAGCCGAGATATGGATTGGCGCTCCGTCCTGGGTGGAATCCTAGTGCCCGATGCGGTCCTCCAGGTGGACGGTCGTTCCTGGTCGAGAGTACGCTGGGCTGCCGCTTCTCACCAGTGTGTGTGTGGATTGAGCGTTCTGAGCAGTGTGGATTGTATACCCAGTAAACAATTAGCCGTTGATTCAACGTTGAAATAACGTAATGACTGCCGTCTAATCAACGTCCTCTTAAGGTTGAAAATGAAAGTTGAAAAGACGTCCAAACACAGACACTGAAAAGACGACTATTAGACGTATTTTGGACGTCCATTGACGTTATTAATTGGTCCCGAAATAAATGACTTGTATAAAACGCGTTTTGGACATCCATTGACGTTATCGATTGGTCACCACTTAACTAACTTATTAAGATGGATTTTGGACGTCCATTGACGTTTAAAATATGTCCTTGATGGACAGACTACTTTTAGACCTATTTTGAAAGTCCAGGGACGTTCCTTGTTTACTGGGAAGGTTTCTAGAAAGGCACTATATAAGTGTATATATAAGTATATAAGGTGTGTTGGAAATGGCCCAGTACTCACTATTCCCTACATGTAGTACAAAGGGCAATTTTCAGGAAGCAGACACTGATGTGTGCCACTAAATGCAGCTCAAATTTAAAGTTGGGACAAACTGGGTATTTCACACAATACGACTTTTTTGTCGATTTTCACGGAGACTGGATAAACGTCACACACACTACACGACGGGGGATAACACACTACATGACCCCAAACTTGTTCATTCAAGCTTAGTATACCTCATTAGCAATACACATTTTATTTTGTTAAAGCACTGTTCTGTAAGTATAGTAATATGAATATCTGGATTTATAGGCACCTATCTAGTAGTTAAGACAGATAGAGTTGTTATCAGTTCTCTGTATCGGCAGATACTTGAACATGAAACATCGGTATCGGAAAGGAAAACGTGGTATCAGTGCATCCCTAGTAAATATAGTCTGAGGTCTTTATTCCTGCAAAATAGAGGGAGGTTTTCAATACACTGCAAAGCATAATGTAAACACATTATCATGCTAATCTAGTGCATGTGTATGAGCATGTGTGTTCGTTTGTGTGTGGATGGGTATATTGTGCAGTGACTATTTGGAAGTAGAAGTGTTTTTTTAGCTCTTTTTTCCATATGGAATATTCTTGCTCCAGGCACCATTTTAAAGGGAGATCTCTCTCTCTCTCTCTCTCCCCCTCTCTCTCTCTCTGAGCTGTCTCTTGGTACTTACGCCTTTCTCTTTTCTCTCAATCCTTGGGAACACACCACTCTTTGCTAGGACCTTTATTTTTATCAGGCTGTTTATTTTTTATTCAACTCTTGCAGAAGAAAAGTGCTGAGGACACAGAGGTCACAAAACATTCCTGTCTCGCTCTCCATGTCTCTCCACCCACTACTCGCCCTCCCCAATCTCCGTCACTCTGTCTGCACACACAGAAACTACTTCACTCATAGAAATATCTACCCAACTGCACCTTTCGTGAATGTGAATGATTGATCTCTGTGAGTTACAACTTCAAAAAATCCAGAAACATTAGGACCACCCCTTCTTTACAGAAATAAGGGTTCACATATACAGGTTTCCAGCCATGGTCCTGTGTAGCCCGTCATGATTCTATGTAGCCTCTATAGTAGGGTGACCAGATCTGAGATGGTGAAAAAGAGGACACGTCTGGGGGGGGCTGATGAGGTCATGCCCCTCGCTGCCGTTGTATGCTTAGATGAACTATGTTTAGGTCCTTTACACCTTTATTTGCTGCACAAAACATGGGAGTTTCTTTATTAATTCATCCGAGAACTTACATTTACGTTTCGGCATAGCTGCTCGAGATGAGGGTGGGTACATGAGCTTTGCCTGACGTAAACAAGGACTACTGACGTGCAGACTGACCAATTAAATGTTTACAGAGAAGGTTATCGACCAATAACGGTAGCTCTACTGTCAAACCGTCCAAACAGAAGATTTTGGGCTACTTCACCACGCCCCCTTCTCACTCAAGCGAAACAATCGGAGTAGGGGAGGGCGGGACTAGTTTGTGAACGAAACGCTTCTCGAAGTTCTATGTAAGCTCTAGAAAAACAAAATGCTGGATGTTTGTGAAATATAGCCATAATGTGTTTGGAGTTTCCCAGTTTGTGTTTCACTACATAATAAAAGTTCTGTTCTTGGTTTTTCTTTTTCTGTGCTGTGCTGCGGTAAACAGGTCAATATTCCAGGTTTCAGAATGTTCAGTTCTTTATTTAAATAGCCTAACACCTCATTGATGTATTCTGCCTATAGGCAAACCAAACCATGAATACTAATTTAACTCAGAATGGGGAGAGAGCTCATCTGAAGTACACTGCTTCCTTAAAAACAACCAAGTTCAAATATTTAGTGACAGTGTTTATCATTGACACTGTGTTAATTATTCTTTCACACCCTGCTGAACAAGGGTTGTTTAGTTGCTGAAGGTTTTAAGTTTTTGGCCAGTGACATGGACGTTCAGATTCAGAAGGTTTAACAGAGGAGTTTTCAGTTCAGAAAAACTATATATAGTTGAACCGGAAACCTTCCAGTCCCAAGCCCATTCTTCTAAGAATTAGGCCATGTCTGCCCCCATGAAAATGTTATTCTAGAGATACTGAGGTGAAACCCAAAATCAATGAGGCTGGGTCATGAAGCTGATCTGAACCTCACTGAATATTGAATGTTGGGTACCACTTTAAAGTAAGACTACACTTTGTAAAGGTTTATAATTGGCTTAAATCTCTTGGTTTAATGCATTTTTATTAATTAGCTTGTAAACACCTTAAAGGTCATTAAAATCCATTTGTAACACAGAGATAAAAAGGGAAACTGTGAATTTTTTTTCATCTAATTGTGAAAGTGTCAGAACTTATGGAAAATATCAAGGTAAAGAATTTAATCATTTCATATGTTAAGGTGCGCTACATTAGCATCAGTGTTTGAAAAGACATTCTGTCCAAGGTTAATTGATTAAACTTGGTTGTTAAAGGGTTAAACATATTAACAAATATGTACTGCGATGGAGCTGATGACGACTGATGGAGAAGACAAAGTAAGGTACCAGGAGATCTGAGGTGGATGGATGTGGGTTCACTATTTGGCAAACAGCAGGTCCCTGTTTCACTTTCTGTCTGTGTTACAAATGAGTATTGATGAATTTTAATGCATTTACAACCTAATTTATATATATAAGTGCAGCAAGTGAACAGTGTTGAAGTTGATGTTTTGGGATCTGAGCAACAAGGGCCAGACCATGCCTAGACTGTTGCGACTGTGCATAGCCAAAATGGCAGGTCTTGTGGAGTATTCCCAGAATTAAGTTGTTAGTGCCCACCAAATGCGGACCTAGGAAGGACCGGTAAACCCACTTTAGAGTCACGGGCACACAAGGTTCAGTGATGCAGGTGGGAAATGAGGGCTAATCCGGACTGTTCTGAATCCCACGGATGAACTTCTATAGCACAAATAGCTGAATAAATGAATAAAGAAGTGTCAAAATACACAATGCCTTGCATGTTTCTGTGTAAGGGCCTGTCAGAGTGTACGAATGCACTTACATTGGGCAACTGAGCATCAGAAGTGGCCCATAGAGAGATGGTAGTATGTGGCCTAGTCTGATGAATCATGTTTTACATGGTCTGTATGTCATGTACCAGTGTAGGAAATGGCACCAGATTGTTCTCGGAAGAAGGCAAAGAGGCAGAAGCAGAGAGAATTTCTGCGCTGTGTTCCCCAGGCATTCTTGTGAATGTTTCTTTGACATTTCCGGTGGTAAACTTAACTGTTGTTGCGGGATGAGTACACCCCGTCATAGCTAAAGAATTCCCTGTGATCAGTGGCCCCTTCAGTGGAATAATGTGCTCTGCTACACTACAAAGGAATGCTGCATTACACCAGGTGTGGTTTGAGAAACATTACTTGGCCTCCAACTTCCTAAGAATCCTATTCCACTTGAGCTTCTGTGGGATGTGCTGGAAAAATTAGTTTGATCCATTGAGGCCCCATATTAGAGCTTTGAGAGGTTGTGTTGTGATCATACCTTAATGGGTCAGAGGTGTTTTGGTTGCATGAGGGGAAAGGTGTTATGTTTTGTGTGTGTGTATGTGTGTATGCATGTGTATAGATATGTATATGACCTCCATTCATGAAAGCATTGCATTATGATAGAGGCATGTGAGTAGACAAAATAGCAGTAAGAGTTGGACTCCGTCAGGGCTGCTTGTTATCACCGGTTCTGTTCATAATTTTTTTGGACAGAATTTCTCGGCGTAGCCAAGTGGTTGAAGGTGTCTGGTTCGGTGGTCGCAGGATTCCATGTCTGCTTTTTCCAGATGATGTGGTCTTGTTGGCTTCATCGAGACAGGACCTCCTGCTGGACCAGTTTGCAGCCGAGTGTGAAGCGGTAGGGATGAAGATCACCACCTCCAAGTCAGAGTCCATGGTACTCAGTCGGAAAAACGTGGAGTGCTCTCTCCAGGTTGGAAGTGAGATCCTGCCTCAAGTGGAGGAGTTTAAATACCTCGGGGTCTTGTTCACGAGTGAGGGAAAGATGGAGCGGGAGATTGACAGGCGGATTGGTGCAGCGTCAGCAGTAATGCGAGCTCTGTACCGGTCCGTTGTGGTGAAGAGAGAGCTGAGCAGAAAAGCAAAGCTCTCGATTTACCGTTCAATCTACGTCCCAACCCTCACCTATGGTCACAAGCTTTGGGGATTGTGACCGAAAGAACGAGATCGCGGATACAAGCGGCTGAAATGAGTTTTCATCTCCGCAAGGCGTCTGGACTCTTCTTAGAGACAGGGTTAGGAGCTCGGACATCCAGGAGAGACTCGGAATGGAGCCGCTGCTCCTCCACGTCGAGAGGAGCCAGTTGAGGTGGTTCGGGCGTCTGGTCCGGATGCCTCCTGGACTCCTTCCTGGTGAGGTGTTCCGAGCATGTCCAACAGGGAGGAGGCCCCGGAGCAGACCAAGAACACACTGGAGAGACTACATGTCTCGACTGGCCTGGGAACGCCTTGTTATACCCCCGGAGGAGCTGGAGGCGGTGGTTGGCGAGAAGGAGGTCTGGGTTTCTTTGCTCCGAACCCCAACTCCGAACTGCTTCACCCGCGACCCAGACCCGGATAAGCGGTGGATAATGGATGGATGGATGGATGGGTACAGAGAGATATGCAGTGAAGGAAATAATTATTTGATCCCTTGCTGATTTTGTAAGTTTGCCCACTGACAAAGATATGAACAGTCTATAATTTTAAGGGTATGTTTATTTTAAAGTGAGAGATGTCGCTTGGCAACTCGGACCTTCAGCTCCCTCCATAAGTTCTCTATGGGATTAAGGTCTGGAGACTGAGGCCACTCAATGACCTTAATGTGCTTCTTTTTGAGCCACTCCTTTGTTGCCTTAGCTGTATGTTTTGGGTCATTGTCGTGCTGGAAGACCCAGCCATGACCCATTTTTAACGTCCTGGCGGAGGGAAGGAGGTTGTCACTCAGGATTTTACGGTACATGGCTCCATCCATTCTCCCATTGATGCAGTGAAGTAGTCCTGTGCCCTTAGCAGAGAAACACCCCCGAAACATCATGTTTCCACCTCCATGCTTGACTGTGGGGACGGCGTTCTTTGGGTCATTGTCAGCATTTCTCTTCCTCAAAACACAGTGGGTTGAGGTAATGCCAAAAAGCTCAATATTTGTCTCATCTGAACACAGCACCTTCTCTCAGGATCATCCAGGTGTTCATTGGCAAACTTCAGACGGGCCACACATGTGCCTTTATGAGCAGGGGGACCTTGCAGGCACTGCAGGATTTTAATCCATTACGGCTTAATGTGTTACCAATGGTTTTCTTGGTGACTGTGGTCCCAGCTTCCTTAAGATCATTAACAAGGTCCCCCCATGTACTTTTAGGCTGATTTCTCACCTTCCTCATGATCAACGATACCCCACGAGGTGAGATTTTGCATGGAGCCCCAGATTGAGGGCAACTGACCGTCATTTTGTATTTCTTCCATTTTCTTACAGTGGCACCAACAGTTGTCTCCTTCTCATCCAGAATCTTACTTATGGTTTTGTAGCCCCTTCCAGCCTTGTGCAGGTCTATTGTGCAGGTGAAGATCTTGTCCCTGACATCCTTAGAAAGCTCTTTGATCTTGCCGATGTTGGAAAGGTTAGAGTTTGACTGATTAATTAAGTCTGTGGCGGTGTCTTTTATACAGGTGACAGTGTAAGACAGCTATCTTAATGTAAGTAACAAGTTGATTAGGAGCATCTAACTGGTCCAGAATTCTTAATGTTTGCTAGAGGGATCAAATATGTATTTCTCTTTGCAAAATGCAAATAAACGTATAGGGGCGGCAAGGTGGCGCAGCAGGTAGGTGTCACAGTCACACAGCTCCAGGGACCTGGAGGTTGTTGCTTCGATTCCTGCTCCGGGTGACTGTCTGTGAGGAGTGTGGTGTGTTCTCCCTGTGTCTGCATGGGTTTCCTCCGGGTGACTGTCTGTGAGGAGTGTGGTGTGTTCTCTCTGTGTCCGAGTGGGTTTCCTCCGGGTGACTGTCTGTGAGGAATGTGGTGTGTTCTCCCTGTGTCTGCGTGGGTTTCCTCCGGGTGACTGTCTGTGAGGAGTGTGGTGTGTTCTCTCTGTGTCTGCGTGGGTTTCCTCCGGGTGACTGTCTGTGAGGAGTGTGGTGTGTTCTCTCTGTGTCTGCGTGGGTTTCCTCTGGGTGCTCCGGTTTCCTCCCGCAGTCCAAAAACACACGTTGGATTGGCAACTCAAAAGTGTCCGTAGGTGTGAGTGAATGTGTGTGTGTTGCGCTGTGAAGAACTGGCGCTCCCTCAGGGTGTGTTCCCGCCTTGCGCCCAGTGATTCTGGCTCTGGACTCACCGCGACCCTGAACTGGATAAGCGGTTACAGATAATGAATGAATGAATTAAATAAATGTATATATTTTATACTGTGTAATTTTCTGGATATTCTTTTAGATGCTCTATCTCTCACTGTTAAAATAAACCTGCCCTTAAAATCATAGACTGTTCATATCTTTGTCAGTGGGCAAACTTACAAAATCAGCAAGGGATCAAATAATTATTTCCTCCACTGTGTAAGGAGCAGCAGTGGAGGATAAAGTTGAGTCAGTTAAAAAGCATATTGTTGGCTTTTGTTTTTGTGGCAGCATCAGCACATTGGAGTTACGGCTGGTTTGTCTCAGTAGACTGACGAATTAGAGTTGTAAAATCTCTTGTCCGTAACAGTTTTTCTCTTGTAGCAGATTTTTCCTTCAGCACTTTCAGGACTCACACCCACACCTTCCGCCTCTTTGCAGCATACACAGATAAACGGATAATCCTCTTTGTCATTAGTTTCATATTCTCAGGCCTCTTCATTTGGAGCGTGCAGATCTGCTGTGCTCGTTATCTGACAAATATATTCAAATATTCACCACATTCAGCACAAACTTAAACAATCAGCGCTGTAATAACGAAATGTGTTTTATCGTATTGTTTGCATATTTGAATTGTGCTGTGAGGTAAAAGAGACTACGATTTGAGCTGTGGGTTTTGATAGGAACAGATGACAATAGTGAGGAATGCTGGGAGTCATGTAGAGGTCACCTACCCACCCAGGACACCTTATGAGTGTGACTTCATTGGCATCAGATATTCCCAGTGTCCCATGTTGAGTATGCAATTACTATCTGTGGAGTACTACTCAAGCAAATCGTACTGTGGACTAAAACTACTAACACGCACTGAAGCATCACCAGCACCATCACCATCAGCGTCACTGCAGCGCAGAGAATGATCCACCACCATCCACCAAATCATACCTGCACTCTGGGGGTCTTGTGGTGGTCCTGACCACTGAAGAACAGTGTGAATTTGGGATACAAAAGTATGCAGAGAAACAGGTGAAATACAGTCTGTAATTGTGGAGCAACAAAGTGCTGTGTGGACAGTGGAGTGGAGCTGAAATAATGGACAACGGCTGCAGGTGTTCCTAATCCAGTGATTCATTGTGTGTGTGTGTGTGTGTGTGTGTGTGTGTGTGTTGATAATATGTGATATTAATTCATATGCAAAAGTTAGAACATTGCAAAATATATAATTTTCTGCAAAATATCAATTCAGTGAAAATTTATTTATTTTGATTTTTTTAAAGGAAATGCAATTAATAAAACAAGTGCAAATTAATATATTGTTTGGCAGAGCTTATATATATACAATTTGCAGTCATTTGATAAGAGGCGAGATGCACATCATTAAATATCAACCCAGAGCTGAGGGTGTATTTGGTTAATTGAGTCACATAAGGTTTTTTTGTCTCTCTGACAGGTGTTATTCACACTGTCACATTACCATAAACACTTTGTTCTATATTCATTTCAATGCAAAGATATTTCCAGCAATACCGTGTGATTACAAGCTGCCAGGAATAGCTTGCTGTGAAGTGAACTGAGACACGACACAGGAACTAAAGAAACAGAGATGGTATAATTCTATACATGGCAGAAATTCACAGCACCATATAATTGGCCAGTAGACTAATAAATCTGGCCTTCTGAACTTCATAGTGTATTACATATAAGTCAAAATTAATCAGAGAGAAGCTTAAATCACAGGGAATGTATTTTTAAGTGCACCAGATGGATCAAATAATGCACAGAAGTCTGTAGATTTTGGGCTCTGAGCTGTGCCTCTATGGCACTATTTTGGTCCCAGGTAATTGTATCTGGCACTGTCTTTGGGCCAGGCACTTAACCCCAAGCTGCTATAGTATACCCTATGCACACAATGTTTTTGCACATTTTACAGTAAAGCTATGACATTTTCTGAGAAGAAACGCACCTAAACCACCACCTTTCAGTCTACCAACCCATAACCTTCAGTTCCAATTTATTTACAGCCAAACAGGCCTCACAATGTGGTCTATATGTGCTCATGGCAAACACTGGTTCAAGTGGCTTTTGTGGCCCAAAACCGATTATCCAGTATCTGACATCACATCTTTTGTGTTATTTTTGTTGTCGTTACCTTCAAACACCATTGACAGCTCAACATGCTTGGAGGAGAATACTAACTTCAGATCTGATGTGCCAGTGATTAGATGCCAGTGTTGGCTAGAATCGTACTGGCTTCCTACCCACCCAAACAGCGACCAGTGCATCGTCTTGGACTCCTGGCCTCAGATGTCTGAGGTCCCACTGAGGATCAGTAGGCAATGATCAGATAGTAGGGCCATTGCTCCACACCTTGGGAGCCACTTGTGGTTGAATGCCATCAAATCCTCAAGCAAATGTTCCAACAACTTGTGTAAGTACCTATCAGAAGATCAGAAAAGGCGGAATCATTCCTAACTAATACCCCTCATGGGTGGCACGGTGGCGCAGCAGGTAGTGTTGCAGTCACACAGCTCCAGGGGCCTGGAGGTTGTGGGTTTGATTCCCGCTCCGGGTGACTGTCTGTGAGGAGTGTGGTGTGTTCTCCCTGTGTCTGCGTGGGTTTCCTCCGGGTGACTGTCTGTGAGGAGTGTGGTGCGTTCTCCCTGTGTCTGCGTGGGTTTCCTCTGGGTGACTGTCTGTGAGGAGTGTGGTGCGTTCTCCCTGTGTCTGCGTGGGTTTCCTCCGGGTGACTGTCTGTGAGGAGTTTGGTGTGTTCTCTCTGTGTCTGCGTGGGTTTCCTCCAGGTGCCCGGTTTCCTCCCACAGTCCAAAAACACAAGTTGGTAGGTGAATTGGTGACCCAAAAGTGTCCGTAGGTGTGTGTGTGTGTTGCCCTGTGAAGGACTAGCGCCCCCTCCAGGGTGTATTCCCGCCTTGCACCCAATGATTCCAGGTAGGCTCTGGACCCACCGCGACCCTGAATTGGATAAGGGTTACAGATAATGATTGAATGAATGAATGAATGAATGAATGAATGAATAATACCCCTCATTGTAGAAGACCTTTTGGTGAGTGGATATCTAAAATCTTGTAGGTTTATAGGGGTGAGTTCCCACTCAAGCATTAGGCCTAGTCCTAAACTTCCTGGAAAATCTCAATTGAAAATCTGGGTAGTCCAGGACTAGGCTTAATCCCTGTCTTGAAAACCGTCCTATTGTATATATGCATATGTTATAGGATTAAAACTGTAATTGCGTTTTGAGCTGTAAATGGGTTTGTAACAGTAATCAGAGGAAAGATCTGTGTAGCCAATGTTTGTATTAGTGACTAATGGAGAAGGAGACTCGGAAGGCACTTGTTGAATGAGGTGCACACACAACCTCAGGCACATATCCATCAGAATAACTGTGAAGTTAGTAAAAATTAGCAGAGGTCGTCCAACCAGAGATTCGTTTGTGTTCTCTTCATTTGTGTGTGAATCTAATCAGGGTATTTATAAAGGAGGAAGTGGAGTGGGCGAGGAGGCCTCCCGAGACGAGCCTTAAGTAGATGTAGTGCTCCAGCAGGGTGTACTCACATCAAAGAACGTAAATGTGTGGGCACATACAGAGCCATTTTACACACACACACAGACACACACACACCCACACACTCCCGTACACGTGCCAGTGTGTTATGGAAGGCTGGCAGACTGCACTTAATTAAGTTCTGTTTTTATCTGCTGTGCTTTGTGCATGTTTAAATGAATTCCTCCCTTTCTGTGTAAGGGTTTGATACTTGTGTACCACAGACCTACCCCGGGTGTGTGTGAGTGTGGCTGTGTGTGTGTCTGTGTGTGTGTGTGTGTGTTCCATCATGCAGGGCTTGGCTACAAATGCCCGCTGTCACCCCCATTTCACCCCCCATTACCCCCGCCAGGAGGGCAGGACAGGGAGCGAGGGAGCAGAGAATGAGAGTAATGGGAAGAAAAGAGAGAGAGAGAGAGAGATTTTGTGGGGAATTATAAATTGTCCTCATAGGATTCAGGATTGTTTTCAGGGTAGAAACACTATTAATTAGAAACTAGAAACATCAGTAGCGAGAGAAATGAGGGGCTTACAGATCCTTGTCTATATGTTTCTGTTTTAGCCCAAGGCTGTATTGCACATGGCCAGGTTTTACTGGGGGAAAAGCTCCTATATATATCCTTAAATGTTTGGTATAGTTTATATTGAAATATAAAAAAATGTAATCTTTTTGTAAATGTAAATTTAAGGGTTAAAGACTTTCTTTAATTTTAGAATATCAAATTTACATTATGGTGTTAACATTCATTCATTCATTCATTATCTGTAAACACTTATCCAGTACAGGGTCGCGGTGGGTCCAGAGCCTACCTGAAATCACAAGCAAGGCAGGAATACACCCTGGAGGGGGCGCCAGTCCTTCACAGACACGCACACATTCACTCACACACTCACACCTACGGACGCTTTTTTTTTGAGTCGCCAATCCACCTACCAACGTGTGTTTCTGGACTGTGGGAGGAAACCGGAGCACCCAGAGGAAACCCACGCAGACACAGAGAGAACACACCACACTCCTCACAGTGTGAACTTGACCTTAAACTACATTTCCCACAATGCATGCTGATTATGTTGCCCGCCAAGTGACGGCATTCCACCACTAGATTTCAGTGTATCCTCTTCGATGTGATTTTTTTCAAGTGGAATTAAGAAATAGCTACAAATATTGATCCCAAAATGTCCAGGAAAAGAAAAATTGATGCCGATGGAAGACAGTTTCAAGAGAGATGGGAAGGTGAATAGTTGTTTGTGCTTCAAGGAGAAAAAGCGGTATGTCTTTTGTGTTATGGGGCAGTGGCAGGTGTCAAGGAGTACAATATACGTCGGCACTTTGACACCAAACACGGAGCTAAGTGTGGTAAAGTTAGCCTTCAAGAAAAGCAACAAATTGTACAAGAATACACGTAATAAATACAGAGTTATTTAACATTAAGGAATACTTACATTTATTCTACATTACATTTGGTTACATTTAGTTACATTTATATGGTCTCACAGTTACATCTGGCCCTTTGAGTGCAACCATTTTGCTGATGTGGCCCTCTGTGAAAATGAGTTTGACTCCCCTGCTGTAGATGATATTCATTCATTCATTCATCTTCTGAATCAGGATCACTGTGGGCTCTTGGCCTGCTGAGAATCATTGGCTGCAAGGCAGGAACGAATTGATTATTTTTAATTACATTTATTTATTACATTATTTTATTAACATGTAAATTTACCTCCCATTTGCTGTATGAGCTGTGGCTGAATAGAAGTGGACACTTTGTTTCATAGTTTGACACAATCTAATACAGCTATTTGTTGTTTTCAAGATCTCAGTCTGATGACTTGGAGTATTGGGTCAAGTGAGGCCTATTCCACCAATCCGGGTGGTTGCATTCACACATACAGCTCCTCCAGGTAAACTAGCGTCTGTCAAAGGGGCACAAGTCTGCTACCTGGGCTGGATTTTTTATACTGTTCTGGGATTAAGTCTCAAAAACGTGGATACAGGTTGAGTTCCAGTGACTCACGAACAGAGTGTATATACAGAGGTGGATCTGAATAGTTTGTGTGTGCAAACATATGTGCAGAAGCTTGCAGTGGTGGACATTAACTAAGTAAATGTAATTTGTTATTGTACTTAAGTACTTGTATCGGTATTTACTGAAGTATTTCCATTTGGGCAACTTTTTTAGGGTGACCAGATCTGAGATGGTGAAAATGAGGACACGTCTGGGGAGGGATTGATGAGCTCTCGCCCCTCGCTGCTGTTGTATTCTTAGCTGAACCTATGTGTGCTTTTAGGTTCTTTACACCTTTATTTTCTACACAAAACATGGGATTTTCTCTTTTAATTCATCCGAGAACTTACATTTATGTTTCGGCATAGCTGCTCGAGATGAGGGTAGGTACATGAGCTTTGCCTGAGGTAAACAAGGGCTACTGACGTGCAGACTGACCAATTAAATGTTTACAGAGAAGGTTATCGACCAATAACGGTAGCTCTACAGTCAGACCGTCCAATCAGAAGATTTTAGGCTACTTCACCACGCCCCCTTCTCACTCAAGCGAACCAATCGGAGTAGGGGAGGGCGGGGCTAGTTTGTGAACGAAACTTCTCGAAGTTCTATGTAAGCTCTAGAAAAACAAAATCCCGGACGTTTGTGAAATTCCACCCGGACATTTTTTTTTAAGTCTATGTCCGGGTAAAAGAGGACGTCTGGTCACCCTAACTTTTTACTTTTATTCCACTACATTATGAGAATCTGCTGTTACTTTTTTGTTTATGTGTGAATAAAACCGTAACGTGTCTGAACAAATCTCCCGGCTCCGTTGCTAGGAGACGAAAGAACACAGTCTCCACGCTAAAAGAACTGAAAATGTCTCTCTGCCTAAACCAATAATACCAAAGGCAGACTTATTTTTTTAATCTTTTGCGAATTTGGGGCTGTAAATAATCACTTTCAGTTCTTTGAACCATTATGAATTGACAAAATGATTCGTACCGTTTAGTATTTGGCTGTATTTGAGTCCTCAGTAATTAATATTAATTCATAAACATGGTTTACGGAGCTGTAGATGTCACAAATCACTCACCGAGGGTTATTTATTAAGCACATTAAGTAAAGTGAGGTCAAAACCAGAAGAAATATTCCAAAACCCAAAAATTAGTACAGTTCATGTCCAAAAGACAAAAATGAATATCAAACACAACCGTAGCCTGATTAAGAAACAGATGTCTCAGAACTGCAGAAATAGCTCAAACTATGCTCTGCAACTATGTAGACAAAACAGAGAACTTAAAGGAACAGTATGTAATATTTTTACCTTAAAATTACAGCTTCAAAATCATTGCGATGTTTCACTGAGCTGTAATATGGAGAATAGAACCTCTGTCGTTGTTACTCTTAGCTCAGCACGGCAGAAACTGCACTATGAAAATTTTGGAGGAGGGAAGGAAACCACCCATTTCCTCCCACTCCCTACTAATTTCAGTAAATGTTAATTGCACTAGGGGGAGCCCCAGGAGAGGAAAAAATAAAATAAAATCTTACATAGTGTTTGCGCAAAAAAACTGTTATGTGCAAGTGTCCTATCTCATTGTGAAAGTTTATACTCGTGTGTTAGCGTCAGCGTCGCTCTGCAATTACACCACTGAACCACTAGGGCTGAATTTCAAACATCTTCTTTGTTGATATTTAGTCTTAATATTTAAGAGTGTAAGAGGTCTGCCTGGGGCTGGGGTGAGGCTGCCTGATAAGCCACCCCCAGTCACTAGAGGGAGACAGAGACACTCTTAATTTAAGGCAATTATATCCACCTGGGCTGCTCCTACTTAATGGAAGCCAACACAAACCTCAGTGCTCAGTCTTGGGTTTCTCTTTTTTCAGAGTGCCGTACAAGCCTGGCTGGTGATTTGGTAAAGACTCTTGAGTTTTCTCCAGGGTCTCTCTGTCTCCTGTTTCTCCACCAGAGCTTTCCCTCTTGAAGTTTCTTTGGTTTCTCTTGGGGTTCAATATTTTCTTTTCATTACCATTTATGGTATAAATAAATAAATAAATAAAATAAGTTGTTTCCTTCTTATTCTTTGCCAGTGACTGTGTTCTATTTTTAATTTCTTTTGTCTCTTCTTGTCTCTTTTGTTTTGGGAAACTCTGTTTTGCCTTTGTTTTCTTTTGCTCAGTAATTTTGAGCTGATCAGTTTTCCCCTAACATCCAGAGGAGTTGTTTGTGTGCCTCTGCACTTGAGCCCTATTTCTCTAGTGTTCTGTTGGTGGCTCGCCCTGTTTGCTCTAGTCTCCCAAACTGAGGGTTTGGGGTTCAAATCCACCTAGCTGCCACACTACAGAGTTAATATTTCTGGACTTTCTGAACCATGTTCTTCACACAGTCGTTGTGGTCTACACGCAACAAGTTACATTTCTGGAGAGGTGCGCATCAGGTTGCTCTGCCTATAGCATAGGTTCTCAGGAGGCATACTCAGGAGAGAGCAATCTCTGTCGGTTCCAAAGACTGGGGAACCAAGAGTGACTCTAGAATCTTTTCACCTACAATGTGTTAACCATGAAGTGATAATACGACATTAGAGCCATAATAGAGTCATAGTACTTTTACTTTCAATACTTAAGTACATTTGAAGGCAAATACTTTTGTACTTTCACTCAAGTAGAGATCTACAACAAGGACTTCTACTTTTACTGTAGTAATTTTTTTTTTACCTTGAGTAGCTGTACTTTTACTCAAGTACATGGTTTGTGTACTTTGTCCACCACTGGAAACTGGGATTTATTAAGAATATGGTGGAAAATCAGGTGTGTGTGTACAGTACGTTTGACCCTTGGTTAGAGCCATCCCTATTGAATCAGGAATTGATGACACCTGTGGTTATGAAGGGACACAAAGCAAATGCACAAATCCCCATCCTCACACAGTCTGTATTAAACTATGCAGCTCCATAATAACTGCACATGGAATATTTATACACGAACAGTATCCGAGCCTTGTCCATGCTTTGGCTGTTACTGGAAGCCTGTAGAGCACCAGAGGCACAGCTGAAGGCCGGTGGAACACCGGAAGTGCCACTGGTGTCCAGTGAATACTCCCCAGCTCTGCTATCACCGCTGTTCAAATGCACAATCCTCTTTGGGAAAATTAAACATTGGCTCTTAACGTTGTGGTAAATCACCTTTTAGGTTAACAATAGTAATGTGGTTTGCTTTCAATGAAATGTCATTTACCCGTTTCTTCTGTGCAGGATCCACTCTGTCCTTCCTTTTCACTGACCACACCTCCATTATTGTCCCAATAAATAAAGCCATTCTGACATTCACCTATCAGTCACCGTTACACTCTGCCTTTTCAACGGGAACCACTCCTTTGAATCCATTTTTAAACCTGACCCCCCACCTCTGCAACAGTGTTGCTTGTGAGCCTGACACTACAGACTGCTCCAGATACATGCTGCCAGTCCGTAAACATGTGTTTTATTGTGGATTCTGCTGCTGAAGCCATGAAACAACCCATTGTTTTGGTTGTGGGTTTGAGCCTTACTCAGGGTGACTGTTTGGGGTGTGCTTTTTTTTTATTCTCACGGTTCAAAAGCACATAACGATAGGTGGATTGGCGACTGAAAAGTGTCCATATGTGTCAGGTGTGTGTGGGTGTGTGTCGCCCTGTGAAGGACTGGCGCCCCCTCCAGGGTGTGTTCCCATCTTGTGCCCATTCTTGGTAGGCTCCAGACCCACTGCAACCCTTAACTGGATACTAGTATTAGTATTATTCATGCTAACGTCTAAAGAAATCAAAGCTTCACTGTCTGATCGATACTGCATGATACCTTTTGGTCATACACAAATAATAGTTTTGTAATTAAGTCTGTAATGTGTGTAGGGAGCAGTAAGACAGAGAGATGCCCTGGAGGATATCTGTGTAGACTGTTGCACATAAATGTTGGGTTTCCTTTATCCACATTATCTACTATTTATCCAAAAGTGCACAATGAATGAAACACCCATTAACCCTCTTTTTTGTTTCTGTCAACAGTAAAATTGCAAGAGCAGGTCTCCCTCACACTTCACCTCAGTGCTCACAATTACTTCACACTCTTTCAACTGCCTTCCTCTCACACTTCTAGCATTTGTTTTTCTTTCAGTTTACTGAGAAATACATTCCTTCATAGGTTTTTGATGAGTTTGCTTCAAGGTGTAGAGGCCTTAGGGAGCTCTCCTCACTCCAGGTGAACAGAGAGCTGTATGCTGATGCTGTGAAGCAGAATTAGAATAACCAGACAGTAGGAGGCTGAGCGTTGATTATGTTGTTATTTTGGTCTAGAATATGCAAGCCCCTCTTTATAACAACATCAAGGATGGCCCTTATTGTTTTCTGATGCAGATAACTATAATAATGAGCTAAACACTCCAACAATTAATAATATTACTGATTTAATTGTATGTATATATTCTCAAGCTCAAGTTGAGGTGTTTGTGTATTTGAAATGTGTACCATGAGGGACAATATTTCTAAATTTCAGTCTATTACCTTTTGGCTGTAATATCACAGGTCGTTATTTTCAGTGGGTAACATCAGTCAACTGCTGCGGCCTTAAATATATCCTATTACTCATTAATTGCAATACACCTCAGTACATCATAAAGGCCTAATAATTAGAAAACTCTCTCTCATAGCAAATATTTCAGTTACCATGATTTTTCTGAGATACACACCCCTGAGAGGGGTTGGACAATGAAAGTGAAACACCTGGTTTTAGACCACAGTTACGTATTAGTACGGTGTAGGGCCTCCTTTTGCGGCCGATACAGCGTCAGTTGGTCTTGGGAATGACATACACAAGTCCTGCACAGTGGTCAGAGGGATTTGAAGCCATTCTTCTTGCAGGATAGTGGCCAGGTCTCTATGTGATGCTGGTGGAGGAAAACGTTTCCTGACTCGCTCCTCCAAAACACCCCAAAGTGGCTCAATAATATTTAGATCTGGTGACTGTGCAGGCCATGGGAGATGTTCAACTTCACTTTCATGTTCATCAAACCAGTCTTTCACCAGTCTCGCTGTGTGTATTGGTGCGTTGTCGTCCTGATACACGGCACCGCCTTCAGGACACAATGTTTGAACCATTGGATGCACATGGTCTTACTGGTGCAGTGTGGAGTTAATGAAGATTGTCCACCAGACTGCTCCAATTTAGCCCTGAAACCTCCCACACTACAATGACAGGTGTTTCATTGTCCAACCCCTGTAGATATACAAGCACACACAGACAGACTGTAGCTGTACTAGACTGTAACAGGAGGTGGGTTTTGTGCTGTTGGAAAAATCTCTTGGAAAAGCATCCAGGCCCCTAGCACAATCACTTCATGTTTAACAATATATCAAACAGCACTCTACTGTCTTTCATAGAGCATTTGCTACTAGCACTTTATTCAAATACAGTGTTTATTTTGCGTTACATGAAACACACAAACCACATACACACCTCATCTCATTTTTATGAGAATGCATTCATATAAGCACGCCAGCTCCGCAGCAAGGGTCATTCACACACGCACACTTGAACACACCTCAGGACTGAAGCTAATCAGAATTCAGTAGATTGAGGCATGAAGAAACATCCACTGAGAACACTGAACTTCCAGATTTCACTGAACATCCTTCCATCTCCAGAGAGAGAGAGAGAGGGAAAGCAGCAAAGAGAAGGATTGAAAAGACAGAGAAAAGAGATGCAGGAGATATTTTATTTATAAAGGTAAATTAGAGGAGAGATGGAAGGAGAGAAGGTCATAATGAGAGAAAGGGAGAGATGAAAAGGAAGAAAAATGTCTAAGATCCGTGGCCTTTCCTCATGGAAATGAGGGAGGGGGTTGGGACCTGAACAAGAACAAGTGTCCTGGAGATAGAATCCTACTTAAGTCTGTCCTCGTTTTGTTCGTTATGACCCATATTTCATCGTGTCTCAATTAATAAAGCTTATAAACAGTGTTGACACCGGCTTTAAATGCTTTTATAGTTGCTTTTGAACAGTCCTACCAAGGAGCGATGTCGGAGAGAGAGGTTAGATAGAACAAAAGCCGAAAAGCAAGGGACGATCATGAGTAGAGAGAAAAAAGAAGTGTTAGAGAGAGTGGAGAGAGTATAAATGAGGGATGCAGGGATTGCTTTTGTTTGGTTAGAGCCTTTAAAAGCCTGTGGCTTCAGAGCTTTTGACTAAGAGTCTCATTTAAACATTCCTTGTACTGAATCAGTGAAAGGGCTGAAATGCCAAACCCAGATCATTTACTAGCTTTACACACACACACACAAATATGCATCTCGCCAGAGTAATTGGGATGGCTCCGCCAAGAAGTACTAATGGGGACGATGAAGATGATGATGATTATGGTAAATATAAAATCACACTAATTAGAGCGAGCTCGCCGAGCATCAGGCAGCACTACCGTTTGTACTGTGTTTTGGTTTAGAACACTCTAAATACATTTTCAGAAAGGTTAAAAAGTTCCCCAAGGTTCTCTGACACCATCTGACCATGCGTTACAAACTACACAACCACAAACAGGCTTGAGTTAAGGTGGGTTGCAAGAGGATGCCATTCCCCAGTCAATAACAAGGATAAAAAACATCCTCCTTGTAAAATTAACATGCTTTTGCAGTGCATTCATATTAATGTCACTTAAAGTATGTCGTTTCTGTTCTGAAAAAGAAACACACAGCAGACTGCCCTTTCAGTTCTCCCCTTCATATGGTGAATGTTTGTTCGAGCTCTGCTGAAGGCTCTAGAGGGAAGCTGTAATCCATGTCTAAATGGCAGGTACTGTTGCCAAATTGAGCAGTTTTCCACCAAATTGGGAGGATTTGGATTGGATTTGGTGGGGAAATGGTGCTTTGGTAGATGGTAGATGGTATTTGAATAAGTCTGATGTCTCCAGTGCCAACACACATACATTGTATTCGGTCCTGTTACGATCAGTCCATAGCTCCACCCATCAGATACCTCTGCAAGACAGGGAATACGGATACGGATGTTTTTAAAAACGTATTTCTGGAAGAAGTTGAAATTGTGATGTTCAGTGTTTCATATCAAATTAAACAGTTGTTAAAGCTGTGTATGAGAATAAGGTTTGCTTTTTTTAATTGCTAACAATAGCTTTGTCTTTTATTAACCTCCTGTACAGCATATTTAAATGGAAAAAATGAACATTCCTAATACAGATATGAGCCTGTGCCACAAAGGTAAGTTATAATCAAGAGCCTGCAATGTTGTCATGATCAATTACAACCCCAATTCCAAAGTTGGGACGCTATGTAAAACATAAATAAAAACAGAATACAATGATTTGCACATCCTTTTCATCTTGTATTCAATAGAATACACTACAAAGACAAGATATTTAATATTCAAATGGTTCAACTTATTGTTTTTTTGCAAATATTCACTCATTTTAAATTTGAGGCCTGCAACACAAAGTTGGCCCTTTGGCATGTTTACAACTGTTACATCACCTTTTCCTTTTAGCAACACTCAATAAGCATTTCGGAACTGAGGATATTAATTGTTGAAGCTTTGTAGGAATTCTTTCACATTTTTGCTTGATTTACAACTTGAATTGCTCAATAGTCCGGGGTCTCCGTTGTCGTATTTTGCGCTTCATAATGTGCCACACATTTTCAATGGGAGACAGGTCTAGTACCCGCACACTTTTACTACGAAGCCACGGTGTTGTACCACACGCAGAATGTGGCTGGGCATTGTCTTGCTGAAATAAACAGGACGTCCCTGAAAAAGACGTTGCTTAGATGGCAGCATGTGTTGCTTCAAAACCTCTATGTACTTTTCAGCATTAATGGTGCCTTCACAGATGTGAAAGTTACCTATGCTATGGGCACTAACACACCTTCATACCATCAGAGATGTTGGCTTTTGAACTTTGTGCTGATAACAATCCGGACAGTCCTTTTCCTCTTTGGCCTGGAGGACACGACGTCTCCAAAAACAATGTGAAATGTGGACTCGTCAGACCAGAGAAGCTGGCGGCATTACTGGGTGTTGTTGATATATGGCTTTCACTTTGCATGGTAGAGTTTTAGCTTGCACTTGTAGATGGAGTGACAAACTGTGTTCACTGACAATGGTTTTCTGAAGTGTTCCTAAGCCGGGGCGGTAATATCTATTAATGAATGATGTCGGTTTTTAATGCAGTGCCGCCTGAGTGATGGAAGGTCACGGGCATTCAAGAGATTTCTCCAGATTCTCTGAATCTTTTGAGTCAAGCTTTGATATGGACTGTAGCTGATGAAATCCCTACATTCATTGCAATTGTAAGTTGAGAAACGTTGTTCTTAAACTGTTGGACGACTTGCTCACGCAGTTGTGGGTAGTGAAAGTAGTGAACTTTGCCCCATCCTTGCTTGTGAATGCCTGTGCCCTTCAGGGATGCTCCCTTTATACCCAATAATGACACTCACCTGTTTCCAGTTAAACTGTTCACCTGTGGAATGTTCCAAACAGGGTTTTTTTTTAGCATTCGTCAACTTTCTCAGTCTTTTGTTGCCCCCTTCCCAACATCTTTTGGAACGTGTTGCAGGCCTCAAATTCAAAATGAGTGAATATTTGCAAAACAACAAGGAAGTTTATCTGTTTGAGCCTTAAATATCTTGTCTTTGTAGTGTATTCTATTGAATATAGTTTGAAAAGGATTTGCAAATCATCGTATTCTGTTTTTATTTATGTTTTACACACCGTCCCCCTGGGGTTGTCCATGACCATCAGGAAAAGTTAACTGCTTTAAAAAAAACAACACACACACACTTTTGAGAGGGAGGCACGGTGGTGCAGAAGGTAGTGTCACACAGCTCTAGGGTCCTTGAGGTTGTGGGTTCAAGTGCCGCTCCGGGTGACTGTCTGTGAGGAATTTGGTGTGTTTTCCCCATGTCCACGTGGGTGCTCCAGTTTCCTCCCACGGTCCACACACGGTGTGTGTTAGTGTGTGTCGCCCTGTAAAGGACTGGTGCCCCCTCTGGGGTGTGTTCCTGCCTTGTGCCCAGTGATTCTGGGTATGCTCTGGAGAAACCATTATCCTAAACTATAAGCGGTTACAGACAATGAATGAATGAACACTTTTGAGATTAAGCCCACAGTATCATAACTCACCAGTGTGGATATTCTAAACGTTCAGTCTGCATCCCATTTGCATTTCTAAGTAAAAGAGAAGAATGTTATTTTATTGGAATTAGATGAAAAATTGTAATATATACATTTGTAATTTGGCCAGGTTTGATTTGACAATAAAACAAACACAGACTTGTCCATGCAGAGTGTAAATTAATTAATTGAATTAAAATGCAGCTAAAAACTGAACACGTCCATACCTTTTTACCATATGCTGTCATCCACTGGGGCGGCACGGTGGCGCAGCAGGTAGGTGTCGCAGTCACTCAGCTCCAGGGGCCTGGAGATTGTGGGTTCGATTCCTGCTCTGGGTGACTGTTATGGGGAGGTGTTTGGTGTGTTCTCCCTGTGTCTGCGTGGGTTTCCTCCCACAGTCCAAAATCACGTTGTTAGGTGGATTGGCGACTCAAAAGTGTCCGTAGGTGTGACTGTGTGTGAATGTGTGTGTCTGTGTTGCCCTGTGAAGGACTGGCGCCCCCTCCAGGGTGTATTCCCGCCTTGCGCCCAAATGATTCCAGGTAGGCTCTGGTCCCACCGCGACCCTGAACTGGATAAGGGTTACAGAAAATGAATGAATGAATGAATGTCATCCACTGCTGCTAAACTAGATTATAAAGAAACCGAGCTTGTAATGTAAGTCATTACCATTTCTCATCTGGTTAAGGTGCTACTTTTAATCATTTACTGGAAAAATTACCAGTCACTAGTTCCTTTTAGCTTAGTTAACCAAATTTTAAGGAGTAACTTTCTTGCAACTCTGAAACAGCTCATGCATCTTGCATGGCAAGCTGTGCATATTGTGTAAGGTTTGTGTGTGTGTGTGTGCAGATGGTTAAGCAGTTGCACTCAAAACCAGCTCATGCTGTGACAGCTGCAGAGGCAAGAGACTATACAGTAGATGTGTAATTATAATTGCAGACTTGGCTCGTGTGTGTGTGTGTGTGTGTGTGTGTGTGTGTTCACTGACAGCTCTGTTCTCTTCAGTGTGCATGTTTCAAATGGAGAACTTTGTCTGTGACACCTCACTGTGCAGCAGTGAGTAGTGGGCTGGGAGCAGGCCGGTCCTTCACTGTGCCTCTGTGGTTTTGGGTGTTAAGGGGTATGTGTATAGGGATAACTTTTGAGAGGCAGTTTGTGTATCACTTAAAGCTAAGCCATGTTAGGAAACTCAACTGTGTGTTTCTAGATTCTATGTGTACATAGAACAATATATACATAGTACATATGTACAATCTGTCAGTTCTAATACAAAGTGATCTTACTTGCATTCACTGGCTTATTACTAGATAAAAGTCACATCTGTTTCAGTGGGAGTTAGTGGTCCCAAAAAACGAAAAGTAGGACTTACGCATCGGTTGTTTGAAGCGCTACTTGCCGACGTGAGATTGTAAACAACACATGATTGGTTGACTGATGGAAAGCGACCAACCAGAGAATGCTGCTCTGTATCCCAGTCGTTTGCGCTCAGCTACCCCTCTCCGCTCTTCCATGTCACGCTAACATCAGACAGTCGTAGTTTTTCATCTGCGGTGTTGTGTACGCTATTTGTGAAATTTTCGTTAGGGACCGAATTTATTCAATCCCTACGATGCCACCCGAACGTTCTGCAACTAACCCAGGCAAAGAAGCAGCGCCAACAACTCCCCATAACTATATTACATTATCTTTAATACTCACTACCCGTTGCAATTTGGATAAGGGCCAAATGTTAATTAATTAAATGAGGATTAAAGAATGTGTGCTAACCTGTCCTTTCTCGGGTTTACTGCATGTCTTTTTTACATTCAGTAGATAATTCACACATTTTTGAGAGACTCAGCATCTGTGTGTGTGTGTGTGTGCATATGCGTGTGTGCGCGTGTGTGTTTGTGTATGTATGTGTGAGTGTGCTCTGCAGAGTCAAGCTTTGATCTTGTAGAGTTGCTGGTGTCTTGGAGGCAGATGAAACAGTTTCTTCAGCTCAACTCAAAACACCCACCATATCTCTCTCTCTCCCTCTCTCTCTCTCTCTCGCTCTCCCTCTCTTGTTCTCTCTCTTGCTCGCTCTCTTTCTCTCCCTCTCTTGTTCTCTTTCTCTCTCTCTCGTTCTCCCTCTCTTGTTCTCTCTCTTGCTCGCTCGCTCTCTCTTGCTCTCTCTCTTTCTCTCTCTTGCTCTTCCTCTCTCTCCCTCTTGCTCTCTCCCTCTCTCTCCCTCTTTCTCTTTCTCTCTTGCTCTCTCTCTTTATCTCTCTCTCGCTCTCTCCCTCTCTCTCTATCAATTACACACACACACATGTCCCACATATTTATCATTTTTTTTGGCACACATTGGTTTTGTTCTGTAACTTAATCCCGAATGTAGAAACTGCTAATGTGTCTTATACCTCAGTAAAGTGTGAAGTTGGTTGAGAGAAATGAAGGTGTCGACTGATTCTTTAAATCGTTGAATATGGAGCTGAGGAAACAGATTAAATATCTTTTTTTTCTTTAAAGAAAAAACAGTGCTGTCATTTACTGTTTAGAGTTATATTAGAGTTGGAGTGATTTACTGAACTCTTGCCAAAATAATGACGTTATTTTCATTTCTCTCTCTCTCTCTCTCTCTCTCTCTCTCTAGGTTTTCTTAGTACCGGAGACCAAGCTGCTAAAGGAAACTATGGGCTATTGGATCAGATCCAGGCTTTACGCTGGCTGAATGAGAATATTGGTCATTTTGGTGGGGATCCAGAGCGCATCACGATTTTCGGCTCTGGCGCTGGAGCCACCTGTATCAACTTACTCATTCTGTCTCACCACTCAGAGGGTAAGATCATGGTATCTTCAGGATTACAGTATTCCAGCTTTGCAGGGAACCATGGGTAAAACCAGAAGAGACTCACGTATATATGGCTCTGACTTGCTTCCTGCTCTTTAACCACAGCTTTGTGTTTCACTGTTTAATTGTGTTTAACGGTGTATTGACTTTAACTCTTCAGACTCTGAGGGTCTACAGGTATATAATTCACATGGGTGTGTGCTGGAACAGTTTATAGTGTGTCTAAATATGTCTGCACATGACGTTCAACTATTTAAAATGTAAGTGTTAAATTTAGTCGTTAGGCTCAGTGTCAGTGTGTGTGTGTGTGTGTGTGTGTGTATATAATTTCACCTGCCCTTTCAGACTCACATCATCTATGTGTCACTGCTGTCTCACTCTGTTCTTCTGCATCAAATCCCTCCATCATCGTCCTCACTGTCCTCGTCCTCACTGTCATCCTCAACTAACACCAGTCGTCCGGCCCTGACCTGTCAATCTCCACAGGTAAGCCATGACAACCCATCTCCCTGGAGACAGCAGTTCCATCAGCTCTGCTACATTCTGTGGCCGGAGTCAAATCCGGGCAAAAGACACACAGCTGTACTATGATAAAGAGGAGTGGAGACTAGTGACACACTCCGAAAAAATTCAGAAATCATCTACTGCTCGGTTCATCCTTCTGTAAACATCTAAAATTGTGATTCTTGCTACACTTTATAGTGTATTAGTAAATGTGTAAAAACTGTGATGTTCATTTTTATACATTTGCCTAAAAAAGGTTTTATATTATTGAAAATGTTGATTCCATTCATTTGAACAGTGATTCTACATTTGTGTAATGTAAATAATAACATTAATCTTAAAGGCTAAGCACCACTTAATGGACCTCCATGAAATAAATGGACCTCCATAAAATGAAAATAGCAGCTTAATTTGCTTTAAAACTGACATTTTTATTAAATTGACGGAAAAACCCGAGCTCTCTACGGAAATTCTCGAACGCGACCGTGACGTCACTGGTGGACAACAGCCGAACAACGCCGCGGTAAAACACCGTTATGACAGTATCTAGCTAAATAACTAACATTATTCATGACAATAGCCTAGCAATAAGCTAAACTCAAATGTAGAGGTACCGTTATTCTTGTAAATGTGATCGAAGTCGAACTCGAATTCATCCGACACTATAAACCTCCGTAATGCAGCTACGTAGCCGAGTATAATCTGAGCACCGAGTTTAGCGAGTCAAGCTAACGTTAACTAACACCAACTAAAACAGGCGAAGTGAGTGTCCTTACCCTGTTTACCTCCATGTTACAGAGGCTCTTGAACACCTTTCGTTGGTGTCCTTACGTGCCCATATTGTTGGAAAAGCGCCAGTGAAATGAGCTACAGATAACGGAGTGAGCGGATGGTCCTTTCCAAAGTGCCCGTTTAAAGTGGACAAATTTAGTCCATTTTCTGGATATTTTGGGATCTTTGGGTCATTTGTTCACAGATGTCCCACTGTACATTGAATGATTGCAGCCAAAAACAACACGCCTTTTCCTCATTTTGCATTAAATTAAGTGCAGCTTCTAGAGTTGTTGTCCACCGTCTACGTCACAGGCAAGACGCCTATTAGAGTTTCCCAACACCGTTGGGGGGGGGGACCAACGGTCTTTTAAACCTTATTCCTTCAATTAGTAAGAAATAACATGTTTTCTGACTCTCAATAAACACAAGTTAGGAACTCAAACTCCACTGTGTTTATTTGTTTGACACTTTCATAGAGCTGCTGCTTAGCCTTTAAGCTAAATAATTCTAGCTAGTGCTTTAATAAATAAAAATACTGTTATATAACATTAGCTATCCTGTTGTAATCTAATTAAACCCATTTTTTTAATCAAACATCCCGGTGAGTAATGCCATCAGTGTTTGCATTATAGCTTCACTTTATTCCAGTCTCTCTCTAGTATCTCAATATCACATAAACTAATTTATTTAATGTTAGCCGTATTGGACTGTTGTGGAATTCATAACCTCATGTGAAAATGTTGAAATACGCGTGGAATTCTTGTCGTTTGGCCTTGATTATTCCTTACACTGAAGTATCTCCACAAACTGTCCCAACATTCCTCAACAAACTCTCACGCTGGGGTGTTGTGTTGTACATTTCCTGCCTGTTGACAGCATAAAAATAGAAGTAATTCTTTTGCATGATCCCCTCTGTTCATGCTGGTTTATTTGGCTTGGAAGTTATTTTTCTATTCCCTGTAGTCGGAATAAAACATTAGAATTTTGTAGTTGGAAAATATTGAATTGGCGCATCCAGCACTGCAAATGAATATGACTCAAACACAGAGCCAAGCAGCGGTGGATGAAATTTATGGTAAAATATGGATTAAGAAGAGCAAAAATACATTTAAATGAGATCAACATATTGATTAATGAAAGTGCTCATGCTGTTTATTCTCTAAACATAGCTGGATTGGCGGGGGGAAAAAACAGGAAGATGTCTGTCACTTTGGGAATATTTTGCAGATCCTGGGATATTATCCACAATCTAGAATTCACACAACACATTACACCAAGCCAAAGACTTTTTAGTAACTGAAGTCAAAGTTAGGGTTGGTTAGACGCACATGTATTTAACTCGAGTAATTTGGACTTTTAAAACCCTCCCTGTGCTGTTCACAACCCACCATTTGCATTAAACATTCATTCATTCATTTAATATCTGTAACCCTTATCCAGTTCAGGGTCGCGGTGGGTCCAGAGCCTACCTGGAATCATTGGGCACAAGGTGGGAATACACCCTGGAGGGGGCGCCAGTCCTTCACAGGGCAACACACACACACACACTGTGGGAGGAAACCGGAGCACCCGGAGGAAACCCACGCGGACACAGGGAGAACACACCACACTCCTCACAGACAGTCACCCGGAGGAAACCCACGCGGACACAGGGAGAACACACCACACTCCTCACAGACAGTCACCCGGAGGAAACCCACGCGAACACAGGGAGAACACACCACACTCCTCACAGACAGTCACCCGGAGGAAACCCACGCAGACACAGGGAGAACACACCACACTCCTCACAGACAGTCACCCGGAGGAAACTCACGCAGACACAGGGAGAACACACCACACTCCTCATAGACAGTCACCCTGAGGAAACCCACGCAGACACAGAGAGAACACAACACACTCCTCACAGACAGTCACCCGGAGGAAACCCACACAGACACAGGGAGAACACACCACACTCCTCATAGACAGTCACCCGGAGGAAACCCACGCAGACACAGAGAGAACACACCACACTCCTCACAGACAGTCACCCGGAGGAAACCCACGCGAACACAGGGAGAACACACCACACTCCTCATAGACAGTCACCCGGAGGAAACCCACGCAGACACAGAGAGAACACACCACACTCCTCACAGACAGTCACCCGGAGGAAACCCACACAGACACAGGGAGAACACACCACACTCCTCATAGACAGTCACCCTGAGGAAACCCACGCAGACACAGAGAGAACACACCACACTCCTCACAGACAGTCACCCGGAGGAAACCCACACAGACACAGGGAGAACACACCACACTCCTCATAGACAGTCACCCTGAGGAAACCCACGCAGACACAGAGAGAACACAACACACTCCTCACAGACAGTCACCCAGAGGAAACCCACGCAGACACAGAGAGAACACACCACACTCCTCACAGACAGTCACCCAGAGGAAACCCACGCAGACACAGAGAGAACACACCACACTCCTCACAGACAGTCACCCGGAGCGGGAATTGAACCCACAACCTCCAGGTCCCTGGAGCTGTGTGACTGCGACACCTACCTGCTGCGCTACCATGCCACACTTTGCATTAAACAGTCGTTCTCTAATGTTTTTCAGCTGGAACTACATGTGATATTCTACCAGTTTCTTTAATAGAGTCATTCCTAAGCTGTGATTTAGCGTCAGTAAATTTCACTCGGATGTGGACGTGAACAACACATGTACTGTACGTAAGAAACACTTGTAAATGAGATATTGTGTCACCTACAGCCTTAGTCTAATACATGTAAATAATAATAAAAAAAACTTTTAATTCACACACTATAAGATAATGATATTTTTAGGGGATATAGCGGCCATAAGCCCCCTTAAAAAAACCTGTCAATTAGCGAATCCGCAAAAGATGAAAATACGTTTATACGTAAACAAATGTTGAAGGTTAAGAGCACTCCATTGGTCTCTCCTTAATTATAGTGTCTCTGGTTTACTGCACACAACACTGTCGGCCCAAAAGAGCTTTTAGTTCATCTCATGGGCTATTTTTATTAGCCCCAGGTCAGCGTACTCCGGAGTCCAGCCCTGTGTGTGTCATTCAGGCTGTGTTTGATGCCCATAAACGTTAGGAAAATTGGAGAAGGTGGGAGTAAAGGAACAGTGCCACACAGCCACAGTCCAGTCACGGCAAAGGATTGGTTAAATGTGGAAGCCATGTTGCTTTGTATGTTGTACAATGACAAATATTTGCACATTATAACATTATTATTATAATCTTAATGCACAGATGTGATATGCTGAGTAGCTTCACGTGTCAGATGTACAACACGTGATTGGTCTGAAAGTTTCCTGGACCACTAAATCTTTACATTAATGGGAGGAAAGCTTACAGCAGTTAAAATAAACAGTGAAAAATGAAGTAGTTTTCAATAGTCTGTCACTTGTAGGTCCAGATAAGACCGTGTCTGCGTCTGGTCCCGGACTGCAGTCCGCCGATTAGTGGCCCCTGGTATAGATTTTTTTTACTTCCTGCATTTGGCACTATGGCAATAAAACACTGTTGATTATTTGTTTCGCTGTGTGATAAATGGGGATTTGTTGGTCATAACTTAATATGGCTGTATCCTTTCCAGTCTTTGGAACTGTCCACACCCATTCACACATTCATCAAGACCCAGGACATTATTCACAGTGAAAGGGGTCCCTGTGAATTCAGACGTGTTTTATCGATGCATCTTTTAAACTCCTCTCAAACTGAACAAAATAAGGGAAATATTGAATACTAAATTATTTAGATTGGTCAAATACAGTGAAATAGGGCGGCATGGTGGCGCAGCAGGTAGGTGTCGCAGTCACACAGCTCCAGGGGCTTCATTGTGGGTTTGATTCCTGCTCCGGGTGACTGTCTGTGAGGAGTGTGGTGTGTTCTCCCTGTGTCTGTGTGGGTTTCCTCCGGGTGACTGTCTGTGAGGAGTGTGGTGTGTTCTCTCTGTGTCTGCGTGGGTTTCCTCCGGGTGACTGTCTGTGAGGAGTGTGGTGTGTTCTGTCTGTGTCTGCGTGGGTTTCCTCCGAGTGACTGTCTGTGAGGAGTGTGGTGTGTTTTCCCTGTGTCTGTGTGGGTTTCCTCCGGGTGCTCCGGTTTCCTCCCACAGTCCAAACACACACGCTGATAGGTGGATTGGCGACTCAAAAGTGTCCGTAGGTGTGAGTGGGTGAATGAACGTGTGTGTTGCCCTGTGAAGGACTGGCGCCCCCTTTAGGGTGTGTTCCCGTCTTGCGCCCAATGATTGCAGGTAGGCTCTGGACCCACCGCGACCCTGAACTGGATAAGGGCTACAGATAATGAATGAAATATCATTAACAATACAAACTTGGTTAAACAAAAAGATATACTATTAAACTTGAGGTAAAAACATTGGTTTTAACTTATTATCAAGAGCAGTCTACAGTGGAGTGCACATCGTACACACAATTATAAAACTGCAGAAGCATATCATGTTTGATGTATTCTGTGTGTTGTCCCCTGCAGGTCTCTTTCAGAGAGCCATTGCTCAGAGCGGCTCTGCCATCTCCAGCTGGTCCATCAACTACCAGCCGCTGAAATACACCAAGATTCTGGCGAGCAAGGTGGGCTGCACTTACGGCGAGTCGGCCGACCTGGTGGACTGCCTGAGGAAGAAGAACGTCAGGGAGCTGGTGGACCAGGACATCCAGCCCGCACGCTACCACATCGCCTTTGGGCCTGTGGTGGACGGAGACGTGGTGCCGGATGACCCTGAGATCCTCATGCAGCAGGTCTAAATGGCTTTAGAATTCCTTCCAACTGAAAGTACCCTTCTCCACATTTGGACAAAGTGTACTTTCAGAGCGAGCATGCTGCATGCTTGGAGGGCCCCAGAACTACATAGTTTAGCGTTTTCCCAGTTGTGCTGAATGTGTTAAAAAGCAGGGAAAGCACTAAACTGAGCAGGCTTGTGGTCCTCCAGGACTGGAGGCTTAGAGTCTTTTAACAGAGAATTCTCATTAGTGGCGTAATAACATCCAAGACTGGGCATAATCAGTGACCAAACTTCATATAGACAGATGTAAGAACTACACACGGCTTGGATGTAGTTCAAAGCCCGACTTGAAAAAGACGATGAATAAAAACGCGTCACTGAAGCTCCATGTTTTTACAAAGCATAATGCAAAAGGGGCACTTCCTCCTCCCAAGAGATATCTCTCTTAGCTCTAGTATGACACTTCACAGACAGAGTTGTGAAAATAAAGTTTCATTTTCTAAGTAAGCGGGAGTTTGTCACTTTCAGGAAGATTAGCAGTGATTTATAAGAGTTTATCTTTTATTTTAAGATCTAGTACTGTAACTTACACAATGTGTCCACTAGGGGGAGTTCCTGAATTATGACCTATTGATTGGAGTAAACCAGGGTGAAGGCCTGAAGTTTGTGGAGGATGGTGGCTCAGAGAGTGAGGAGGGAATTTCTGCAGCTGCCTTTGATTATACTATTTCCAACTTTGTGGACAACCTCTATGGATACCCTGAAGGTGAGTGTTAACAGGTCTTATGGGATATTTTAAATAGCTGTTCATTTTTATGCTGTTCTTCAAACTGGGTACTATTAAAAACTCAGCCCTATCTGACTGCCCATCTGTGGAAGATGGACAAGTAACTACTGTCACATGAGGTTTATTGCATTGTAGAGCAGCTGCAACTGCAGGGGTCTGCCACCAGAGGGCAGACCTGGGTTTGACGTTTTTATCTCTTTCCAAACACAAGGTATTAAGGTTAATTAATGAGGTGGCAAATTTTTAAATTGATCATCTCAGCGGTTTGGAACTTATACAACTGTAATATGACCTGCTGGATGGAACAATATTAGGGGCTTTGAAGTATGATGCTCCCAGAGCATACAACCAGGCGTTGTCCATAGCTATTAGTGTTTTACACACTCCTAGGTATGGGCACAACAATGTAATTCCTTTGAGTCCTTATCCTTGTCATGTATTCTCTTCTCTCCTTTTTTCTCATGATCTCTGTTATTCCTCTCATCCTCTTCTAGGGAAAGACATTCTGAGGGAGACCATTAAGTTTATGTACACAGACTGGGCAGATCGTGATAATGGTGAAATGCGTCGTAAGACTCTGCTAGCGTTGTTCACGGACCATCAGTGGGTGGCACCCGCAGTGGCTACTGCCAAGCTGCATGCAGATTACCAGTCTCCTGTCTACTTCTACACCTTCTACCACCACTGCCAAACGGAGACGCGGCCAGAGTGGGCAGATGCTGCACATGGGGATGAGATCCCTTACGTCTTTGGTGTGCCTATGATTGGAGCAACCGACCTGTTCCCCTGCAACTTCTCCAAAAACGATGTCATGCTCAGTGCGGTGGTCATGACCTACTGGACCAATTTTGCCAAAACGGGGTATGTTTCTGAGCTGCGTAGTGTACTGTGGACTCACATATGACCACATTATTTACACTAATCATTGAAACATTAGACCCTTTCCCACAGTTGGAACAGAATATCTCTGTCAGTCACTGTCCGTATAAACAATAGCCATATAATTTATAGCTCAAATCTGTCTCTATACATTTGAAATATATATAGCGTATTTAATCATAGGGGTGGCACGGTCACACAGCTCCAGGGTCCTGGAGGTTGTGGGTTCAAGTCCTGCTCCGGGTGACTGTCTGTGAGGAGTGTGGTGTGTTCTCTCTGTGTCTGCGTGGGTTTCCTCCGGGTGACTGTCTGTGAGGAGTGTGGTGTGTTCTCTCTGTGTCTGCGTGGGTTTCCTCCGGGTGACTGTCTGTGAGGAGTGTGGTGTGTTCTCCCTGTGTCTGCGTGGGATTCCTCCGGGTGACTGTCTGTGAGGAGTGTGGTGTGTTCTCCCTGTGTCTGCGTGGGATTCCTCCGGGTGACTGTCTGTGAGGAGTGTGGTGTGTTCTCCTTGTGTCCGTGTGGGGTGCCTTCCATGCTCCAAAAACACATGTTGGAAGGTGGATTGGCAATTCAGAAGTGTCCGTAGGTGTGAGTGAATGTGTGAGTGTGTGTTGCCTTGTGCCCCCTCCAGACCTACCGTAACCCAGAACTTGGATGAATGAATAAATGTTTAATAATACCTTGCTAAAACCCTTCTGTGCTTTTTTTTTTAGAGACCCTAACTTGCCGGTTCCCCAAGACACCAAGTTCATTCACACAAAGCCAAACCGCTTTGAGGAGGTAATCTGGGCAAAGTTCAACTCCAAGGACAAGGAGTACCTGCACATTGGCCTGAAGCCCCGCATTCGTGACAACTACCGGGCCAACAAGGTGGCCTTCTGGCTTGAGCTGGTCCCCCACCTCCACAACCTGCACGAGATCCTGAGCTCCACAACCCCTCGACCAATAGGGACTACCCGGCCTCCAACATGGAAAGGTTCTGGTCCCCGCACCACCCGCCTTCCATACCCCACCTTCCCTCCGGACTCAGATCCGGAAGGCTCTGAACGGCCTCGCTTCCCACCTTTTCCCAGCGACACACGAGACTATTCCACAGAGCTGAGTGTGACGGTTGCTGTGGGTGCCTCGCTCCTGTTCCTCAATATCCTGGCCTTCGCAGCACTCTACTACAAGCGAGACAAGAGGCATGAGATGCGGCGGCATCGCCTGTCCCCCCAGCGCGGTGTCCCTGCTAACGACTTAGCACACAGCCAGGAAGAAGAGATCATGTCCTTACAGATGAAACACTCCGAACATGACGCTCATCACGACATGGAGCCGCTGCGACCACACGATATACTGCGGCCGGCCTGCCCCCCTGACTACACACTAGCCCTGCGCCGGGCCCCTGACGACGTGCCACTCATGACGCCCAACACCATCACCATGATACCCAGCACCATAACGGGAATGCAGCCCCTTCACGCCTTCAACACCTTCCCTACCGCCACCACCACTGGCCACAACAACACACTGCCCCACCAGCACTCAACCACTCGTGTATAGTTACTGCCCTCTAGCGGAGAGAGGGAGGACAACATGCCCTTTTACATGACCCCTTTTACTCTCTCTCTCTATCTCTCTCTCTCTGTTCCCCCTTTAACAAAGACCTTCTCTGTTACAGTCCAACAATTCTCTCAGTTGAAGAAGCTCTCAAAATAGAGCTAGACAGCACTGATTAGCTGTAAACGCTGAAGCTTCTTTTCAGACTCCACTGTGAGACAAAGCAAAGGTTGGCACTGATGCATTGTCCATTATTAATGGTCACTTTAGAATTCTTTTCCACATTGCTGTAAGTGGGATCAAACGGTCAGTGGGCAAGCAAGTGTCATGGTCATTGCAGATCTGATGCAGAGAGGAGAGGGAGAGAGAGAACAATAGAGGGATTTTTTTCTTCCCTATCAGCCCTTCATCTCGTCCCTCATCAGATCCCTCTGATGTCTTATTCTCTTCTTTGCTCTCTCCATTGCTCCATTACATCGCACCCATTCACCTCTCTTCTGAGCACTGTCTGAAACTGCTCTGTAACCTTGTGTAACACACAGTGGAATCGTTTTTTTTACACAAATCAAAATGCGCAGTAAGCAACATACATATGACAACACGTGGATATGTTCTTTCTACCAGCAATCTTGGTGCCAAGTACTGTAGTACGCCCCTGCAGTGAGGACAGATAGACCAAGGCGTCCTAAAACTGAAGAGAATGTTAAAGTGCCAACCTGGTCGCTCTCTAGCTTTTCTTTCATTTCTCACTTGTTTCATTTCTGTGTTTAGACGGTGGCTGTGACTTTTATTCTTAGAAAGATTTGTACATGTATAGATACAGATATATATAAATATATATATATACAGAGAATGATATATATTTAAAGGATTTGCTCAGTGGGAACTATGCATGAAATTATGAAGTATTTTTTAAAATGACAAGGAGGAAGAAGGCAAACTCACAGCACACTTCTAAGGTAATTGAGGCATAAACGTTCATAGATTTTTCATTTTCTCATTTATAATTTAGATCCGTGGAACTGGCCGACAGCGTGTATTTGCAAGAGCAACCCATCCTCAGTAGCACTGTCTAAAGAAAGGAGTTTTAGAAAAGATTCAGCTCCGTTCCTGCCTTGCTCTTGCATTTAACACCCCATGCTTTTTCAGCCACAGCCATTTGAGAGTCATTTTATCAGTTCATATCAGTATATAATTATTGGTGCTATTGTTTCACGGTGGACCACTGACGACGCTGGTTCTGTATCTTCGAGTATACTAGTGAACTACCAGGTAAACGTGTCCTTGGTCACCTGGACTGGCTGGTTGCCGTTGCGTGTGTAACAAACATATGTAGCTCTACCTAAGCTTGTGAAACAGGGCTTGGCAAAACTAGTTTACAGTATTCATTCACGCTGTCTGCCATTTCTTCATTTTCTCACTCTCCTGCTGGTTGCACCTTTATTTCAACAGCATGCTAATTCTGGGGGCTGCTAGTCATGTTTCTGCGTCAGAATGCTAGCGCGTGTGTGTGTATGAGCTGTGAGCTGTCAGCAGTGCCTCACCAGAATACTGCTAATTGGAGAGAAATTGGAGTGAAAGAGTAAGAGACTGAAATCAGATTAAGTGTCACAACGATGGCGAGATAAACGTGTTGCTTTTCAAAAGATGTCCCTCATTAACTTCTTTCCTTCCTTTTCTCTCCTCTCTCAGCGTTAAACCCTTAGACTGAACAGCGCGGCTGGGAGCAGAGCGCTGGCGTAGAGAACACAGTAAGCCTTTTAACTTCTGAGAGTGATTTTTAGTGATGCAGCTCCTCAAACATCAAGTCCATGTGTGGCGTATCCCCACACTCTCCGTCAATGTGGTTACAACAAGCACAGAGTACAGACAGAGCCCAGTGAGCTAGGCTTAGAATACTTAATGAGATTTAAAGCATTCTGGATCTAGGAGTGCTGTTTGGTAGCTAACCCATGTTGTGCCTCAATGGATAGGCCTCAAGGACTCTCTGAATTGTCTGTGCAATCAAGGTAGACATAAAAGGCCTATAAGTCTTACATTAAACCGATCATGACGAAGGAAAAACTATTTTAGGATCCTGTTGTTTAGATGCTTGCTGATTTTTTTTTTTTTATTATTATTATTTCCTCAACAATACGTACAGCCTGTTTGGCTAATGTAGCTCCAATAAAATTGACCTGAGGTATAGGACATGGTCTTTTCATCAGAAAAGGCTGGTACCACACTTTCACACCATCATGAAGAAGACAGCGCAGTAGAAACATCCACCATTCCGTCTCATTGCCTTGTTACATTCGTTTCTGTTAGCACTGGTCCTGAGTTATGTGAGAGTGACAGGCTGGAGTCTTTTTCTACAGGAACGTTTGTGGGAAATCTGCTGGACTAGCGTAGCTTCCGAGACTGAAAGGTCTCAGAGCAGGGGGCTAATGTGTGTTGCTGCACAGTGCACTGTAACATATGAAAATATTAGCATTGCTAAACTAGCATACTGGAGACTGTGTGCTGAGCAACGAAAAAAACAAACATCTTTGGTACCGGATTAGAACTCTGAGGCACAAAAACCATCAGGACAAATAAAGAGGGGACTTTTGTAGCGTGAAAGCTACTGAGAATACGATTTGAAGCATAACTGGTTGGACCAGTGTGCACCATTGATGAAGCTCTCCGCTTAGGATAGCATCTAAGCATACCAGGAGTGGACACGAGTGCATACAAAAACAACATGGACTTTGAGATTTTTCCTTTATTTTATTTTGATGTTTTTGTATGCTGAACCACTAGAGGGCAACATTGTGATAAAACTACACTCGAGACTTTTTCCTCTTGATGAAGGCATCTGGTCTTGGTCTTGTTTGCAATGGTCTTGTTATGGAAAAGAGGACTTTACTGTACATTTTTAAGTGTAAGATCAAACCAACAAAAATATTTGTAAATATTCAGTTTCTCGTTTGTTTGTTTGTTTGTTTGTTTTCTGAGTGAATGAAATACTTACTTTGTGAGCAGGGCAACAGGTGCAAGATTGAGTTTGGCCACCAGCAAGCTTCTGCATTAAAGCCTCATTTTCTGAAGTTTCATTCAGTTCTGGGCACAGGGGAGTAATGTAATGATGCATTGATTTTATAGTGCAGTTGGATGCTCTTACACATCAGCCAAATGTCTACTTTTGTTAATTACCATTTTGATCAAACGTTAGACGCTCACTGAGAATTTAAATATTCCGTTGCTGGCTAATGGCAGCTAGCATAAAGCTGCGCCATAATCATACAGAATTTAACCCAATGTGAAGAACAACACGGAGACCGCAGGATTACCTCTCACTTCAGAAAACTCGTTTGATTCTAGTTTTGGATTAGTTTACTTTTAGACAGGCAGTGCAACGTTTTTACATTCATCGTCACCCACTGAATGTTCACAATATTTCAAATGATCCGAATAATGTAGAATAAAAAAAAAAGCACATGATTAAACTGATGAGCTTTTGCTGGGTGGCTAACCTGTGCCTGTTGTCTTGTTTTTACTTTCTTTGTTGAAAATCAGAAACCCAAGATTGAGATGAAGAAAACATGTTAATAATGGATTTAAAAATAGATGATTATTAAAAAAACAAGAAAAGTAAAAAATATATAAATAAGGAGATGATATTTCTGTTTAATTTAGAAATTATTACACACTGTATGCTGTGACTCTGATCTGAGGAACATTAAATACATTCATAGCCGACTCCTTTCACTGTTTCTGTGCTAAATAATCATGAGTAGTGCAAATGTAGCCTTTTTTGTACGACCACAGTTTGTGGATTTTGTACAACACACGGAATGTTGCAGGACGAAGCTTGCGTTATCAATAACACTCAATTAATGCAGATTAAAACATGAAATATTTCTATAGACAACCCACTTGCGCAAAGGGGTCAACACATCACTATTATTTATTACATGCAATTTACAAATTTAATCTATATATTAGGGCTTTTGTCTAATAGTCAAATGTCATTTTTAAAGAGCAACACTTGATTATTTCCGTAATAAAGTGTTACATAATCTTTCAGGAAGAGATAGAGTATTAACTGCTGAGACTTTAACATCATTACATTGATAGGTTTTTTTTAAATGTTGTGTAGATGCATTTCAATATTTGGCAGTATTGTGGCCACTACCACATAGAAGACAAACATTCAAAGTGTTTGATTGAACACAATAAAAGGATGTATTAATCAGCTGAACTTACATAAACTCTAAAGCTGAGTTTAGAGTTTATAACGTATGAAGATTGTACATTAACAGTAGGCTACATTGGTAATGCTGGCTCCTCAGTGTCCCTTGGCTCTGGGTTGTCTCTCTTCATACTTGCTGTCTTATGGCACTTTTTCTTTGCATGGTTCCAACTCAGCTCGGCACATCTTCACATACTTTTCAGCCCTGGCACCGAGTTGTTTTTCTGTTAGCAGAGTTCACACCACAAAATGAAAACATCCAGAACAAACATGCTGAATGACAAGTCTCTAGCCAATCAGCAACGTTTACATGTCACCTTTAGTCGCTACTCAGCTCGCTTGGAAACAGATGTGAGCTAGTACCGAAAACAGTACTGGGACCAGTACAAAAAAGCAGGAAGTGTCATGGAGCTGATCCCTTCTGTGAAGAAAAGCAAGATAACACAGGTCCCTGAGGTGTTAATGAAACATCTATGACATGGTGTTTTTTTTTTTGTTAAAAATACCATAGGGATCAAATGATACAGCATTTTTTTTTACCTTGTCTAATAAATAATAATAACCCGTTAAATTCCCAAAGGTATTAACTTGTTCAGTTTTAAAACACTGGTTTTAGCTTGTATTTGTGGATTCAGCGACAAGCTGCGTTCACTGACAATGGTTCTGGAAAGTGTTTCTGAGGGCAGGCAGTAATTTACACCACAAAATTGTAGTGTCACCATTCTGCGGATTGCCCAAATCTTATGAACCCTAGATGATTAATTTTTTGGTCTTTGTTCACCAGGTTTAAAACCACATTTAAGAGTTCATTTTAAAGGTAAGATGCTGCTCGAATGGACTTTAAATGGCCATATCCAGCTGGTAAGTTAGGTATCAAGTGTGTTTCCGCCTCTGAAGGACTGACGCCCCCTCCAGGGTGTGTCCCGCCTTGCGCCCAGTGATTCCAGGTAGGACCCACCGTGACCCTGAGCTGGATAAGGGTTACAGACAATGACAGAATGAATGAAAGTTAGGTATCAGCCTCTGAAATTATGCCTGATATTTGTCTAAAAGATGGAGTGTGTTTAAGAAGCTGAGGTGTTACCACAGTTTATTTACTGATAATGCAGCCTTGGTTCCCCTCAGACTGGTGCTAAAACGGGTCAGTTCCCCGGAGAGCACAGAACCAGTTCAAGATCCAGAGTTCATTTTGCTGAAATTAGATCCCCTCCTGGATCCTGAGGAATCTGGTTTAAATGTGTTTTGGGTGTGTTTACACCTATATATTTTTATGTGGATAATGTCCAGATATTATTTAGATTCTCAAAGTATGAAATGACAACCCGGTCTCACACCTATTCGTGATATAGTCACGTATATAGGGGACTGCAATTCGTGACATAGTCACAATATCACGGTCATAAGTGAATGGGAAATTACCATAAAAACCGTCATATCCGTGCGCCGTGTTATGCGACAGTAACACGACGACAACTCCTCATTATGACGTCATTACCATCATTTAATACCACGGTCTTGTTTTTATTTACGGAAAATATAACGTTACTAATTCATTATTTGCTAAAATCTCGAAGCAAATAACGGCGAGAAATGTCCTTTTCTGTGTTAACCTTTTGAAAATTAGTCAAAATAACGTTAAGTGAAAGAAACGTTCTTGTTAGAGTTAAACCTAAAGTAGGGCACCAATGATAAGCATTGCTTAGGAGAAATATTATAATAAAATATTTTATGCCTTTGTTGGAATAAAAACCTATGTTGAGTAATTCGTATTACTGTCGCATAGTGTTTGTTTGGTAATTACCCATTCACTTATGATTGTGATATTGTCGCATAACACGTCAATAATATGCGACGAATATGTCACGAATAGCAGTCCACTATGTGTGTGACTATATCACGAATAGGTGTGAGACTGACCAGGGGCCCAAAATGGGTCTTGCACCAGTGGTTTTGTGTCACCCCAGTGACGGTTTAGTGCAACGATTTCTGAGCATATGTTTGTCTTTCTTAAAAAAATGTACCACCCATTTCACTAAGGCAGCTCTGACAATGTTGAGCTGAGGTTCTATAAGTGCACACAAAACATGTACTTTGACATTATTTTATTTGTATGTTTATTTTTCAAGGCTGAAGCACTAGAGGGTGACATTGTTTTAAAACTAAAGTCAGTAATATTTTGTTTATGGAAAAGAGGATTATACAATAGATTTTAACTGTAATATCAAACCTTTTTTTTTTTGTTTGTTTTCAAAACTAATGAACCACAAAATTCCTTTCATTCTTAGATACATTAGACATTTTTACACTGAGTGCACCATTCACCCACTGAAAAGTCATTGTATTTCAAATAAATGAAAAATGTAGTATAAAGAAATCACATGATTATAGATAACGTCCCTAAGGGAATAAACAAGCGTAGCCTGATCGCTAACCTGTCTGTTGACTTATTGTCACCTTGTTAAAATGTGTTTATTATGGATTTAAGTACAGATTTTAAGGCTAAAATCATATCTCCACACTATCCTCAAACAGTATCACAGGGAACTTACAAAATACTCACAATCAACGTAATACTTTCCTTTGAGCTCGCTTTTTAAAGCACAGTAAATTTTCTTTTAAGTCCTGTCTCTTCTGCTGTGAAAGGGTTCCTCAGTTCTTTGCATCAAAAGACACAGAAGGATTTGTAAACATAATGATTTATTCATTCAAAAACTGATACAAATCAACCACATCACGCTCTAACATTTTTGATGCTTGATTTAAAAAGAAAAAACAAATAAAATAAAAATACTCAGGTGGTTATCATTTTCAAGGACTATTTTATAAGAGAAGCCTGATAAAACATACACAATTTACTGATTTTGGTGTTCTTGGTGTTTGAAATGCAGGCTCTGTAAGCACAGAGAACCACCATCATTATCATTCTTGATGAAGTGACTTTATCCTGGATTGCTAGAAGAGTACTGTATGGTGTCATAGTCAGTCAAGAAGTGCTAATATCCCCCTCCAAATTCACTTCAGAAAATAATAGCAAAGCTCACCTGCTTCTGCTTAAACTGTGTGGCAAAACAGTTAAAAGTTTAGAAAAAGGATTGTTCCCGCGCACACAATAATAATAATAATAATAATAATAATAATAATAGCAGAAAAAATTTCAGCATAAATATTTTATTATATTTTTTACTCCGGGTAGTGTTGCAGTCACACAGCTCCAGGGACCTGGAGGTTGTGGGTTCGATTCCTGCTCCGGGTGACTGTCTGTGAGGAGTGTGGTGTGTTCTCTCTGTGTCTGCGTGGGTTTCCTCCGGGTGACTGTCTGTAAGGAGTGTGGTGTGTTCTCCCTGTGTCTGCGTGGGTTTCCTCCGGGTGACTGTCTGTGAGGAGTGTGGTGTGTTCTCTCTGTGTCTGCGTGGGTTTCCTCCGGGTGACTGTCTGTAAGGAGTGTGGTGTGTTCTCTCTGTGTCTGCGTGGGTTTCCTCCGGGTGACTGTGAGGAGTGTGGTGTGTTCTCCCTGTGTCTGCATGGGTTTCCTCTGGGTGACTGTCTGTGAGGAGTGTGGTGTGTTCTCCCTGTTTCTGCGTGGGTTTCCTCCGGGTGATTGTCTGTGAGGAGTATGGTGTGTTCTCCCTGTGTCTGTGTGGGTTTCCTCCAGGTGACTGTCGGTGAGGAGTGTGATGTGTTCTCTCTGTGTCTGCGTGGGTTTCCTCCGGGTGACTGTCTGTGAGGAGTGTGGTGTGTTCTCTCTGTGTCTGCGTGGGTTTCCTCCGGGTGACTGTCTGTGAGGAGTGTGGTGTGTTCTCTCTGTGTGTGCGTGGGTTTCCTCCGGGTGACTGTCTGTGAGGAGTATGGTGTGTTCTCCCTGTGTCTGTGTGGGTTTCCTCCAGGTGACTGTCGGTGAGGAGTGTGGTGTGTTCTCTCTGTGTCTGCGTGGGTTTCCTCCGGGTGACTGTCTGTGAGGAGTGTGGTGTGTTCTCTCTGTGTCTGCGTGGGTTTCCTCCGGGTGACTGTCTGTGAGGAGTGTGATGTGTTCTCCCTGTGTCTGCGTGGGTTTTCTCCAGGTGACTGTCTGTGAGGAGTGTGATGTGTTCTCCCTGTGTCTGCGTGGGTTTCCTCCGGGTGACTGTCTGTGAGGAGTGTGGTGTATTCTCTCTGTGTCTGCGTGGGTTTCCTCCGGGTGAATGTCTGTGAGGAGTGTGGTGTGTTCTCCCTGTGTCTGTGTGGGTTTCCTCCGGGTGACTGTCTGTGAGGAGTGTGGTGTGGTGTGTTCTCCCTGTGTCTGCGTGGGTTTCCACCGGGTGACTTTCTGTGAGGAGTGTGGCGTGTTCTCCCTGTGTCTGCGTGGGTCTCCTCCGGGTGCTCCGGTTTCCTCCCACAGTCCAAAAACACATGTTGGTAGGTGGATTGGCGACTCAAAAGTGTCCGTAGGTGTGTGTGTGTGAGTGTGTGTGATGCCCTGTGAAGGACTTGCACCCCCTCCAGGGTGTATTCCCGCCTTGCGCCCCAGTGATTCCACCACGACCCTGAACTGGATAAGGGTTACAGATAATGAATGAATGAATATTTTAAACTCTATGACTGTTCCTACAAAATCAACCCAATTATTCTGAAATTAAAGTCATGTGGTGAAAATTGCTGGGGTTTTTTTCTTGTTTAGTTTTGTTTCTTTAACCATTTTATCCTGTAAGGGGTCACAGTGGATCCAGAATCACTGAGAACAAACAGGAACACACCTTAAACAGGGCACCGGTCCACCACAGGACACCACACATCCACACACACACTCACACTTATGGACACTGTCTGAATAACAAATACAGCTGCATTGTTTTGTATTTTGGGAGTAAACCCACGCAGACACAGAGGGGAAACATCCTGGAACAACACCTCAAAGATAACTCCAAAACATCCCAAGGTTTATAAACTTTTTAATTATAATCCATTTATTTACAGGTTTAAATAAGAAAGAAGTTTAAAAACCAACGCAAACCATTTGATGACAGGTATGAAAATAGACAATACACTCACATGCCACTTGGCCAGGAATCTACTGGTCAAACACAGTTGCTCATTTGAATACACTATCTTCCTGTTTCTCCATGTTCCCTCTCACCTACAGCTCTAGAAAATACAGCTGGATCGGACTTTGACCGTAAATATCATCAACATCGTCGACATCATCCTTTTCTTCATCGTCATCCTCACACTCTTTAATGGCTGCATTGAGGATCCCTCTCTTTACTCTTCTGCTGTTGGGAGGTTTACGTGTGTCAGGAGCTGCCGTGTCTGACAGTTTTAAAGAGTGTAGTCAGTTCCTTTACATGAGGACACCACCTTCTGGTATAAAAGGGGGCAACTTAAAGAGGATTTGTCAACACTATGGAGACAAGCCCCGCTATGCCACGCTGTACGACAGCAGCCGGCGTGTGGCTCTCTATTCAGCCTACACCTTCAAGAAATCAGATGGCCAGAGGAGGATGGACACACCCTGGATGTATGAACCACAGGTAGCAGGACGTGTTTTACTTGGTTTTTCATAATTCTTGGATAATATGTAACGTGCAATATAACTTATGGGATTTCATAACCTTCTGTCATGACTTTATTTAAGCTAAGGGACAGAAAACCATATGCATACCTTTTACTTTTCCAAACCTAAATTCTATGCAAATAAGAATCCACTGGTCCGTTGTCCAGCTGAATTACAGCTTTGAAAGCAAATGCTAGGGCACAGCTTCACCATCTCAAGCCCTGCCCCCTCTGGACGCTTTGTTTGAATTAGCTTATTTTAGATGTGTAAGGAGTGCAGCAGGTAGGTGTCGCAGTCACACCGCTCCAGGGACCTGGAGGTTGTGGGTTCGATTCCCGCTCCGGGTGACTGTCTGTGACGACTGACTGTGAGGAGTGTGGTGTGTTCTCCCTGTGTCGGCGTGGGTTTCCTCCGGGTGACTGTCTGTGAGGAGTGTGGTTTGTTCTCCCTGTGTCTGCGTGGGTTTCCTCCGGGTGACTGTCTGTGAGGAGTGTGGTGTGTTCTCTCTGTGTCTGCGTGGGTTTCCTCCGGGTGACTGTCTGTGAGGAGTGTGGTGTGTTCTCCCTGTGTCTGCGTGGGTTTTCTCCTGGTGACTGTCTGTGAGGAGTGTGGTGTGTTCTCTCTGTGTCTGTGTGGGTTTTCTCCGGGTGACTGTCTGTGAGGAGTGTGGTGTGTTCTCCCTGTGTCTGCGTGGGTTTCCTCCGGGTGACTGTCTGTGAGGAGTGTGGTGTGTTCTCCCTGTGTTTGCGTGGGTTTCCTCCGGGTGACTGTCTGTGAGGAGTGTGGTGTGTTCTCCCTGTGTCTGCGTAGGTTTCCTCCAGGTGCTCCGGTTTCCTCCCACAGTCCAAAAACACACGTTGGTAGGTGGATTGGCGACTCAAAAGTGTCCGTAGGTGTGAGTGAATGTGTGTCGCCCTGTGAAGAACTGGCACCCCCTCCAGGGTGTATTCCCACCTTGCACCCAATGATTCCAGGTAGGCTCTGGACCCACCGCGACCCTGAATAAGGGTTACAGATAATGAATGGATGGATGGATGGATAGATGTGTAAGGTGGTAGTGGGACATATTTCTTTCATTCTCCCACAAGAAGTGCTCATGAGTGCCCCCCGATGACTATCTTTTGACATTTCAAATAAATGTCTTTTCATAATTTAATTTGACTTTATTTTTTAATTAAACCGGCTGATTTTGTTACTATTTATAAATAAAAACATGCATTTATATAATTAACCCTCCTAGCTTCATAGAGACAGCTGAAAGCCAAGTGCATGGATGTTGTAAACAGTTAGTCTTCTACAAATGAATGAGTTCTGTTCCGAAAGTTCGTTTGCAAGTTCAGTTTATTCACACGTACTACAAATTTAGCCAGCGACACAAAGCACTGTACGGTAATAAACACAGGACTGGTTTTCAGTGCTGAGGCAAAACAAGTTACTGACAGGAGCTGATGGAACTGACCTGATGCTGATCACGCTGGTACAAGTTCATGGCAAAGACCCATTTAATCACCTGATGTCTGGACAGATGTTCACATATTAGAAAGTTTGTAAGGAAGTATAAGGTCTGTATTTATAGGATTTGTGTCTATATCCATTGGTTTATGTAATGACTGATGGAAGTTTGGGAGAAACTGTTTGAATCGGATTGCTGGTCATGGATTGCCCATTTGTTATTTCTGTTTTTGTTAGTAAACCTTTCTCTTTTCCTTCACTTCAGCTTGACTCAGAGGAGGAGAGTGGGAACATGCGAACACTGCCCCCTAGTGACAAGCCTGAGCCACTGATTGAAGAGAGCCAGGCTGTGTTAGAAGACTATGTTGATGCTGTGGAGTTTGAGCGTGGCCCACTGAACCCAGATCAGCACCAGGCTGAGAGTCAGGACAAAGCTGCCACATACACCCTGACCAACGTGGTGCCTCAGATCACTGACTTCATGGAGGGCTCGTGGGCGGCATATTTAGACAGAACCAGGCGACGACTCAACAACTTCTGCAGGGGAGTTTCATACGTGGTTACTGGGGTGACCATCTCTGGGTTGACCATCCGTAGAGGTGGGCAGGACCGCTTGGCCATCCCTAAGTACATCTGGTCAGCTTACTGCTGCCCACGGTACGATCGTAACTCACCTTATGAAGTGAGGTACATGTTCCCTTCTTACGCAGCTTATGGACTCAATGAGATTGTGGGCCACAGCGTCGTGGAGGTGCCATTAAAGGCACTGGAGAGCTTTCTGAAGAACCAGACTGGAATGGATAGAGACCTGAGCATATTCTTCCAGAGCTGTGTCTCAGTGAACAAATTTAAAAAGAAGAAAAAAAGATAGGAACAGTGCATGAGACAGTGTCGGTAATGTTTCTGTTTCATTTTCAACACACTATGGGCTCCCTACAGTTCATTACACACTCTTCTAAATACGTACTAAGAAGTTCCATAGCAGTTCCTAAAGACTGATACCAAACGTGAACATCCATGGCTCTCTTTGTCGCCACATGGATAAGGACAGTTAATCTCTCAAAACATTATATGTTTCAGTAAAGCCAGTAGAACACTTCATAAACACATGGCTCACAACAAGTGCTGCACCTGTTTATTTGTGGGGGGAATGGTATTTTTACTCTTGAAGTCCTGAAGTATTGTAATGGTGCACAGTTTCACTCGATGCTGTAAAATGAGATGAAATCTTTGCTGCAAACCAATGGCATTGAAAGTATCAATGTCATAAATTAACTGTAAATAAAGTCACCTCTGTTCAACTGCAGGTCATTTCCATTCTTATCATCGGTGCTGAACAATGAAGCTGTGTTTTACGTACTACCACTACTACCTCAGCTCGGTTTTACCATCAAATTTAATCTCAAACTCTTTCCAAACCATTTTTTGAATCAAAAAAGAATATAGTTGTAGTTATAATATGTTATATATTATTTAGTTATAGCTTAATAGGGTCCCTACCCAGTCTTGACGTGTAAATGCTGCCAATCAATAGATAAAATATAAAATATATAAAAGTAAATTTAATTGATTTGAATATTTACACACCCTATATGTTTATATTTACAAAAGCAAAATTATATACAAGTACTGCCAACATAAGTTAAATAAAACAAAATGTATTTAAACGTTTTGTTGATATGGAAATAATGTAAACATAAATTGTATAAATAATAAAATAAATACATATAGATAATTAACTTGACAGAAATCACAAATACACTGGAGAAACTGAACAAAGCTTAATTTTTTTTTTCCTTTTCATTTTTGCTCATTTGCATTGGTGTGTGAGTAAATTGTTTATTTTCACAATGATTAAAAACACTGGTTTAAGGTTATAGGCTTCTGTACCAGCAACATGAACTTATATAAAAGCATATATTTTGAAATTCTGTAATATAGTTTATATTTAAATTATGCAGGGCTAACATTTTTAATAAATGACACATTATAAACTACACAGAATAATAATGGGCCTATGGGCACTTAATGTATGATGCATATGAAACATAGCATGCTAGTTTTGAAATCAACTTTTAGCCATTTTGCAGCCGTTCCAGTGACGCAACCCTGTTAAAATTCAAGAACAGGATTGTTATATCCCAGTGGAATTGCATAATAAAAAAGGTAAGGCACAAATAATTTGGTATCACTTTATCCTACATAAAGCTTGACAACTGACATAACCATCTATAAGGGTTTACACCCAGAGGAAACCCACGCAGACACAGGGAGAACACACCACACTCCTCACAGACAGTCACCCGGAGGAAACCCACGCAGACACAGGGAGAACACACCACACTCCTCACAGACAGTCACCCAGAGGAAACTCACGCAGACACAGGGAGAACACACCACACTCCTCACAGACAGTCACCAGGAGGAAACCCACGCAGACACAGAGAGAACACACCACACTCCTCACAGACAGTCACCCGGAGGAAACCCATGCAGACACAGGGAGAACACACCACACTCCTCACAGACAGTCACCCGGAGGAAACCCACGCAGACACAGGGAGAACACACCACACTCCTCACAGACAGTCACCCGGAGTAAACCTACGCAGACACAGAGAGAACACACCACACTCCTCACAGACAGTCACCCGGAGGAAACCCACACAGACACAGGGAGAACACACCACACTCTTCACAGACAGTCACCCGGAGGAAACCCACGCAGACACAGGGAGAACACACCACACTCCTCACAGAGAGTCACCCGGAGCAGGACTCGAAACCCACAACTTTCAGGTCCCTGGAGCTGTGTGACAGAGACACTACCTGCTGCTGCACCATGACGCCCATAATACAAAATATGATCATTGGAATAAGATTTCATAGATGTTTGTCATTCATCATGAAAAGCTAATGTAATGTGGGTGGGCCATTTATATGGATACACCTTAATGAAATGGGAATGGTAGGTGATATTAGAAGAAAACAATGGCGTGGTTGGTTTTAAACCTGTGCTAGCATTTCTCCTGCGGTGTTGCTATCAGTGTGTGAAGAGTGGGAGAAGAGGGTTGCATTGACAATCCAACACAATGGGCAGCACTTTGAACACATGTTATAAGTGGTGAGAAACTTATAAATAACTCATAAAAGAATAAAGTTACCATTGTTTTTCTTGTGAAATTCCCAATAAGTTTGATGTGTCACATGACCCTCTTCCCATTGAAAAAACAAAAGTTGGATCCAAAATGGCCGACTTCAAAATGGCCGCCACGGTCACCACCCATCTTGAAAAGTTTCCCCCCCTCCCATATACTAACGTGTCACAAACAGGAAGTTAATATCACCAACCATTCCCATTTTAATAAGGTGTATCCATATAAATGGCCCACCCTGTAGTTTTATGAACAATGATTTTCAGTAAAGCACTACCAGAAAATGTAATCAGTCTTAATCTGAGAGCCACAAGTAAAAACGTGAGTTAGGAGAATATTAAGTTTGAGTTGGATGATCTTTAGTTCAGTTAACTCATAATAAGCGATACTGAGTGGGTTAGCCGTGACATGCACTGTCACCTACACAGTATTAGCACTGAAAAATATTAAGGGGATACATACAGAGCACCAGGGTTTCAATTACATCAGCTCTACATTTCCATAGTATCTTTTTGACATCTGACTGAACCTTTACATGCCACTCCTCCCTCTCTCTCTCTCACTCTCTCTGCATGTGCTGTACGATTGCGTTTTCACTTCTGGACAGTGAGAGTGAACTCAGGTGGAGGAGATGATTTCTAGTTCTCTCCTCTCTGCTCTGCTCCTCCTCTCCTCTGTCATTCAGGCCAGTGTGGATAAGTCTTTCAGTGAGTGTTCACACTTCCTCTATCGACAAAAGCCTCCTAGGGGTGTGAGGCTGGATGGTCTCCAGACTATCTGCCAGAAATATGAAAGTAAGCCACGCTACGCAACTCTGTTTGACCCAACACGCCACATCCCTCTCTACTCTGCATACACCTTCAGAGGCTCCAGGGGAGAGAAGATAGACAGCTATCCCTGGATGTATGAACCACAGGTAAAGAATGCTCTCCCTCAGTTTTATTATATTTCTTTATTTTACTGATTAATGAGTAATGGTTTTAAGGAAGATGAAGTAGACACTGAATCTTTTGAAGTGACATTTTGAGAGGTAGCTGAGTGATACGTCTTAGGTTTAAAGTGTTTGTAGTGTTTAAGTACAGATCATTTATTACAGCACGGCTGACAACGTTCAATACGACTATGAAGTGTGAGAAAATACAAACATACTGTAGCCAGGTGAAAGAAAGAAATAAAAAAAATAAAAATAAATAAAATTAATAAATAAACGAAACCATACTTAGATAAGACAAATATTGGGAATATATAAATATGTATTTTACTTTAATTGCTACATCGGCAGGGTTTCAGATTTTGTATTGTAACTAATTTGCATTTGCTCAGTTCGCTTGGCTCCGCGTGGGTGGTGCCTGGGGTTCAACAGACAATCAGGAGCTATTCAGGTGACGTTCAGCCTATCGGTTGGAGGTGTAGGGAAGTGCGTAGTCCTCCCGAGTTTTGCTTTCTGGACCTCGGTCACGAGAATGAGGGCAGCTTCATGCTAAACAGAAGAAAGAAGAAAAAAGCCCTCGAGAAAAGTCGGCGGTACACCACGGCACGGAAAAAGAGTAGGCGAACTTTCCTATTAGGAGTCAGAAGCCGAGAAATTGAATAACGACAACGCGTTGTATCAGATAAAAGAGTGCTTGTTAACATTTATCTTTTTCACCCATGCTAATGCTAATGCTAATTTGGTGTATCATAGGCTAATTACTTACCTTCCAATTTCGGGGCCGCTTCAAGCCGAGGACGGCGGGCGCAGTTTTGAAATACGGAGGCAACGGTGAGAAACATGTCTCTTTTTGATGTCCTGGTGCTAAAATTATCTTACGTCTAGTGTACTGTCAAAAGCTGGGGGATTTCTAAAGTCTGTGAATGAACAGAAGTGAGTAATTGTGCGAAGTTTGGAACATGTATATTGTATTTGTTATTTTATATCAATGTATAAGAGGAATGGTTTTATTTTCTGTTGCCAATTTAAGAAAAGAAAGGGAATAATAATGATTTAATAATTCATATGATGAGTGTAAAACTATATTCTATTGTACTTGTAAGTGCAGAAATGTATTAATTCCAATTGTGAATTTGAGGAATTAAGAGGGTAATTTTTGGTGCAGTCTTCTTCACACTAGTAGGCCTATAGTGTATGAGGAGTAATTAAGCACACTTCTTTGAAACCTCTGGAAGAAATTCAGAATGTTAAGTATCTCACTGTGAGTACCATTGAAACATTTCATATGAGTGGAAACCAATATTTTTGAATGTTGTACAACTGAACTGAAGATTTGAGATCTGATAAGATTTAAGATATATGTATGAAGTTGGGTGTAGTATGTAGAAATTAGACATTTAAACTTTTATTGATGCATCTGAGACTAGAAATAATAGATATGACCTTGTTTATAGGTCAGGTTTTTTGAGAGGACGGGAAAATTCAAGAATCAGGACGTGATTCCGAATGCAGTAGATGGCGAGCCAGGAACATTGAAGAAAAGACATGGACAAGGAGATACCTACGTACCCACTCATACACTCATACATCCTCAAGACACTCAGACGAACATTTAATATCAGGTGCACCTGTAACAAATTCTCAGGTCTGAGGGATCCCAAACAGACACTTTATTTTATTTTGTGTGTGCACACTTTTGTTTATTTTAGACATTTGGGTTTTTGGTTATTGATTATTCTGTGAAACTGTATTTTGGTTAATTGAAAAATACAAGAGAGGTTAATCAATATTCATTCCCTTGTCTGATTCTTTATTGCTGCTCAACACACCGGCTCCTAGAGAATTTGGTGTCTTCTGGTTCGAGTCATAGATTGTTACCGGTCCAACACGTTATCATACTGTAACTTACTATTATATTATTGATAATAGGTTACAATACACTTTATGTAGATTCTAAACTATTGGAATTGTGAAATATGTAAACTACAATACAGCTTAGCCATCCCAGACGAGTAGAACTGGTCTCACACTCTGTCTGGATAGGGTGCCACCCCACCAGCCCACCACCCCACCACCCCCACATCTCTGCCCCATCGCCCCATCCCACAAGCAGAGTGCTGGCCAGCATGTGGATGTATGTGCGCTGATGTGACAGTAGAGTTTGTGTATGTGTTGGAAGAAATGTTGTTAAGGGTTTTATACTTTCATGGTTAAGTTCTCCTTCCTTTCTATCTTCCTCTCTCTCTCTCTCTCTCTCTCAGCTCTCTAGTGCCTCAGCGACAGACAATATGCAGCCTTTTCCTCCAGCTGGGTCTTATCAGCATTTAGAGGAGAATCAGGCGGTATTAGCCGACTACTCCAATGCGTTAAACTATCTGCGTGGTCAACTGAACCCTGACCAGCATCAGTCCAATCCCGGAGACAAGGCTGCCACCTACACGCTGAGCAACGTTGTGCCCATGACCAAAGAGTTTCTCAGAAACCACTGGGAGCCGCACCTGGACACCGTCCGCGAGCGCCTCAATAACTACTGCCGCGGCCCAGCTTTCATAGTGACTGGCATCACCACCGCTGGACACACCATACGAAGAGCCAACGTCAATCGCGTGACCATTCCTAAACACATCTGGTCAGCCTACTGCTGTCCTGACTTTGACCCTGGTGTTCCTTATGATGTTCGTTATAAATTTCCCTCTTATGCTGCTTATGGCTTGAATGATATTGTAGATAACTATGTTAATGAGGTTTCTCTTAAAAGGCTGGAGGTGCTGGTGAGGAGAGAGATGCCAGTGGACCAAGACTTTCAGCTCTTTTATAGTAATTGTATACCAGAAGTGTGACTCTGTATATTTAATCAAAGAGAATATGAGGGTCTGTTTTTACCTATGTATTTAGTGCACGTTAATTTTTCAAATATATCTTAAATTAGCTCCAAAAGAACATATGCTGTAGTATGTGGGTAAAGTATCAGCATTAAAACTCTTGAATGATTATAAAAATAAGCATTTTTCAAGCCTCTGTAGAGGCAATAATATCCAGACTGTAAAATCTATACTGTCACTTTCATAAATATGTTTAGAAACTTGAATCTGGGGATGTATTAAGATCGCTGTCTGCTTTAAACATATTTGCATGAATAAATGTCACTTGGAAAGACAATATGTTTGATATATATTTAAATGCTAGTAAATAAATAAATAAATAAATAAACAAACAAACAAGTGTGCTGAGGAGTCAATTATAACGAGGAAAGAAATAATGTATTCCCTGGGTGTTGTGTTAGCTTTTGACATTAGCTGTATACACTTACCCCAAAGTTCACTCGGTCTACACATGCACTCGAACATAACCAAAGAGAGTGAAGAGCTGTCCAAGACACATATGGAATGTATCTCGCCATTTATATATCACCCCAATACACCCCCAAAAGCTGGTTCCAAGGACAGGTGCTTCTTTAAAATGCTTCTTTTCAACTATACAGAGAAAGGAGAGCAGCACTGTGTACTATTAGAAGCCCCTTGGCAGGAGGTTTGAGGTCACATTGATGTCACATTTTCTCTAAACTTGTAAGTAGTCATCAGGTTATTGCCTGATTCTGATAAACCTGGAAATTAACCCCCCATTAACCGATCACCAAGTGCATGTAAAAGCATTGATCGGATCACTGTCAAGATCTGATTTTCTGCGGTTATGAACGATGCACTCATTGTGTTCTAAAGCTGTAAGACGAATTCCATCAGCCCCTCCATTCTTGTATAATCTGCAGGGTCTTGTTACCTCAACAATAATTTGATTTAAAAATGTTTCAGTCAATACCTCGTAAAGGACAGTGTGATGGGTTCATTGTCACCCCCTCTGTAAACAAACCTGAAAGGGTTAAAATTCACCTCAAACCATACAAACGTGTTTAAAAAGGTGCAAAATATATTTTTCTGAAATATTAACTGAAAATTTATATACAGCACTTTTTTATTTGCTAAAACAAACAAACAGTAAAATATTGCCCAACATTACAATAAAAGTGTGATCCTCTGTGTGTGAATGTGTTTAACTTTGTCCAAGTCTCTCCTCGTGGAGTCTGTATTATTTGAGGTGATCATCCAGTGCCTAGTTTTAGTGGTGAATAAATAATGATTTTAAATAACGTGTGCTGTGGATTTAACAAATTCATCACCCACTACTTTATAGAAAAATATTATCTTATATTGTGGGCGGCACGGTGGTGCAGCAGGTAGGTGTCGCAGTCACACAGCTCCAGGGACCTGGAGGTTGTGGGTTCAATTCCCGCTCCGGGTGACTGTCTGTGAGGAGTGTGGTGTGTTCTCCCTGTGTCTGTGTGGGTTTCCTCCGGGTGACTGTCTGTGAGGAGTGCTGTGTGTTCTCCCTGTGTCTGCGTGGGTTTCCTCCGGGTGACTGTTTGTGAGGAGTGTGGTGTGTTCTCACTGTGTCTGCGTGGGTTTCCTCCGGGTGACTGTTTGTGAGGAGTGTGGTGTGTTCTCTCTGTGTCTGTGTGGGTTTCCTCCGGGTGACTGTCTGTGAGGAGTGCGGTGTGTTCTCTCTGTGTCTGCGTGGGTTTCCTCCGGGTGACTTTCTGTGAGGAGTGCAGTGTGTTCTCACTGTGTCTGCGTGGGTTTCCTCCGGGTGACTGTTTGTGAGGAGTGTGGTGTGTTCTCTCTGTGTCTGCGTTGGTTTCCTCCGGGTGAATGTCTGTGAGGAGTGTGGTGTGTTCTCACTGTGTCCGCGTGGGTTTCCTCCGGGTGACTGTCTGTGAGGAGTGTGGTGTGTTCTCACTGTGTCTGCGTGGGTTTCCTCCGGGTGACTGTTTGTGAGGAGTGTGGTGTGTTCTCTCTGTGTCTGTGTGGGTTTCCTCCGGGTGACTGTCTGTGAGGAGTGTGGTGTGTTCTCTCTGTGTCTGCGTGGGTTTCCTCCGGGTGACTGTCTGTGAGGAGTGTGGTGTGTTCTCCCTGTGTCTGCGTGGGTTTCCTCCGGGTGACTGTCTGTGAGGAGTGTGGTGTGTTCTCCCTGTGTCTGTGTGGGTTTCCTCCGGGTGACTGTCTATGAGGAGTGTGGTGTGTTCTCTCTGTGTCTGCGTGGGTTTCCTCCGGGTGACTGTCTGTGAGGAGTGTGGTGTGTTCTCCCTGTGTCTGCGTGGGTTTCCTCCGGGTGACTGTCTGTGAGGAGTGTGGTGTGTTCTCACTGTGTCTGCGTGGGTTTCCTCCGGGTGACTGTTTGTGAGGAGTGTGGTGTGTTCTCTCTGTGTCTGCGTTGGTTTCCTCCGGGTGACTGTCTGTGAGGAGTGTGGTGTGTTCTCCCTGTGTCTGTGTGGGTTTCCTCCGGGTGACTGTCTGTGAGGAGTGCGGTGTGTTCTCTCTGTGTCTGCGTGGGTTTCCTCCGGGTGACTGTCTGTGAGGAGTGTGGTGTGTTCTCCCTGTGTCTGTGTGGGTTTCCTCCGGGTGACTGTCTGTGAGGAGTGCGGTGTGTTCTCTCTGTGTCTGCGTGGGTTTCCTCCGGGTGACTGTCTGTGAGGAGTGTGGTGTGTTCTCCCTGTGTCTGCGTGGGTTTCCTCCGGGTGACTGTCTGTGAGGAGTGTGGTGTGTTCTCCCTGTGTCTGCGTGGGTTTCCTCCGGGTGACTGTCTGTGAGGAGTGTGGTGTGTTCTCTCTGTGTCTGCGTTGGTTTCCTCCGGGTGACTGTCTGTGAGGAGTGTGGTGTGTTCTCACTGTGTCCGCGTGGGTTTCCTCCGGGTGACTGTCTGTGAGGAGTGTGGTGTGTTCTCACTGTGTCTGCGTGGGTTTCCTCCGGGTGACTGTTTGTGAGGAGTGTGGTGTGTTCTCACTGTGTCTGCGTGGGTTTCCTCCGGGTGACTGTTTGTGAGGAGTGTGGTGTGTTCTCTCTGTGTCTGTGTGGGTTTCCTCCGGGTGACTGTCTGTGAGGAGTGTGGTGTGTTCTCTCTGTGTCTGCGTGGGTTTCCTCCGGGTGACTGTCTGTGAGGAGTGTGGTGTGTTCTCCCTGTGTCTGCGTGGGTTTCCTCCGGGTGACTGTCTGTGAGGAGTGTGGTGTGTTCTCCCTGTGTCTGTGTGGGTTTCCTCCGGGTGACTGTCTATGAGGAGTGTGGTGTGTTCTCTCTGTGTCTGCGTGGGTTTCCTCCGGGTGACTGTCTGTGAGGAGTGTGGTGTGTTCTCCCTGTGTCTGCGTGGGTTTCCTCCGGGTGACTGTCTGTGAGGAGTGTGGTGTGTTCTCACTGTGTCTGCGTGGGTTTCCTCCGGGTGACTGTTTGTGAGGAGTGTGGTGTGTTCTCTCTGTGTCTGCGTTGGTTTCCTCCGGGTGACTGTCTGTGAGGAGTGTGGTGTGTTCTCCCTGTGTCTGTGTGGGTTTCCTCCGGGTGACTGTCTGTGAGGAGTGCGGTGTGTTCTCTCTGTGTCTGCGTGGGTTTCCTCCGGGTGACTGTCTGTGAGGAGTGTGGTGTGTTCTCCCTGTGTCTGTGTGGGTTTCCTCCGGGTGACTGTCTGTGAGGAGTGCGGTGTGTTCTCTCTGTGTCTGCGTGGGTTTCCTCCGGGTGACTGTCTGTGAGGAGTGTGGTGTGTTCTCCCTGTGTCTGCGTGGGTTTCCTCCGGGTGACTGTCTGTGAGGAGTGTGGTGTGTTCTCCCTGTGTCTGCGTGGGTTTCCTCCGGGTGACTGTCTGTGAGGAGTGTGGTGTGTTCTCTCTGTGTCTGCGTTGGTTTCCTCCGGGTGACTGTCTGTGAGGAGTGTGGTGTGTTCTCACTGTGTCCGCGTGGGTTTCCTCCGGGTGACTGTCTGTGAGGAGTGTGGTGTGTTCTCACTGTGTCTGCGTGGGTTTCCTCCGGGTGACTGTTTGTGAGGAGTGTGGTGTGTTCTCTCTGTGTCTGTGTGGGTTTCCTCCGGGTGACTGTCTGTGAGGAGTGTGGTGTGTTCTCTCTGTGTCTGCGTGGGTTTCCTCCGGGTGACTGTCTGTGAGGAGTGTGGTGTGTTCTCCCTGTGTCTGTGTGGGTTTCCTCCGGGTGACTGTCTGTGAGGAGTGTGGTGTGTTCTCCCTGTGTCTGCGTGGGTTTCCTCCGGGTGACTGTCTGTGAGGAGTGTGGTGTGTTCTCCCTGTGTCTGTGTGGGTTTCCTCCGGGTGACTGTCTATGAGGAGTGTGGTGTGTTCTCTCTGTGTCTGCGTGGGTTTCCTCCGGGTGACTGTCTGTGAGGAGTGTGGTGTGTTCTCCCTGTGTCTGCGTGGGTTTCCTCCGGGTGACTGTCTGTGAGGAGTGTGGTGTGTTCTCACTGTGTCTGCGTGGGTTTCCTCCGGGTGACTGTTTGTGAGGAGTGTGGTGTGTTCTCTCTGTGTCTGCGTTGGTTTCCTCCGGGTGACTGTCTGTGAGGAGTGTGGTGTGTTCTCCCTGTGTCTGTGTGGGTTTCCTCCGGGTGACTGTCTGTGAGGAGTGCGGTGTGTTCTCTCTGTGTCTGCGTGGGTTTCCTCCGGGTGACTGTCTGTGAGGAGTGTGGTGTGTTCTCTCTGTGTCTGCGTGGGTTTCCTCCGGGTGACTGTCTGTGAGGAGTGTGGTGTGTTCTCCCTGTGTCTGCGTGGGTTTCCTCCGGGTGACTGTCTGTGAGGAGTGTGGTGTGTTCTCCCTGTGTCTGTGTGGGTTTCCTCCGGGTGACTGTCTATGAGGAGTGTGGTGTGTTCTCTCTGTGTCTGCGTGGGTTTCCTCCGGGTGACTGTCTGTGAGGAGTGTGGTGTGTTCTCCCTGTGTCTGCGTGGGTTTCCTCCGGGTGACTGTCTGTGAGGAGTGTGGTGTGTTCTCACTGTGTCTGCGTGGGTTTCCTCCGGGTGACTGTTTGTGAGGAGTGTGGTGTGTTCTCTCTGTGTCTGCGTTGGTTTCCTCCGGGTGACTGTCTGTGAGGAGTGTGGTGTGTTCTCCCTGTGTCTGTGTGGGTTTCCTCCGGGTGACTGTCTGTGAGGAGTGCGGTGTGTTCTCTCTGTGTCTGCGTGGGTTTCCTCCGGGTGACTGTCTGTGAGGAGTGTGGTGTGTTCTCCCTGTGTCTGTGTGGGTTTCCTCCGGGTGACTGTCTGTGAGGAGTGCGGTGTGTTCTCTCTGTGTCTGCGTGGGTTTCCTCCGGGTGACTGTCTGTGAGGAGTGTGGTGTGTTCTCCCTGTGTCTGCGTGGGTTTCCTCCGGGTGACTGTCTGTGAGGAGTGTGGTGTGTTCTCCCTGTGTCTGCGTGGGTTTCCTCCGGGTGACTGTCTGTGAGGAGTGTGGTGTGTTCTCTCTGTGTCTGCGTTGGTTTCCTCCGGGTGACTGTCTGTGAGGAGTGTGGTGTGTTCTCACTGTGTCCGCGTGGGTTTCCTCCGGGTGACTGTCTGTGAGGAGTGTGGTGTGTTCTCACTGTGTCTGCGTGGGTTTCCTCCGGGTGACTGTTTGTGAGGAGTGTGGTGTGTTCTCTCTGTGTCTGTGTGGGTTTCCTCCGGGTGACTGTCTGTGAGGAGTGTGGTGTGTTCTCTCTGTGTCTGCGTGGGTTTCCTCCGGGTGACTGTCTGTGAGGAGTGTGGTGTGTTCTCCCTGTGTCTGTGTGGGTTTCCTCCGGGTGACTGTCTGTGAGGAGTGCGGTGTGTTCTCTCTGTGTCTGCGTGGGTTTCCTCCGGGTGACTGTCTGTGAGGAGTGTGGTGTGTTCTCCCTGTGTCTGCGTGGGTTTCCTCCGGGTGACTGTCTGTGAGGAGTGTGGTGTGTTCTCCCTGTGTCTGCGTGGGTTTCCTCCGGGTGACTGTCTGTGAGGAGTGTGGTGTGTTCTCTCTGTGTCTGCGTTGGTTTCCTCCGGGTGACTGTCTGTGAGGAGTGTGGTGTGTTCTCACTGTGTCCGCGTGGGTTTCCTCCGGGTGACTGTCTGTGAGGAGTGTGGTGTGTTCTCACTGTGTCTGCGTGGGTTTCCTCCGGGTGACTGTTTGTGAGGAGTGTGGTGTGTTCTCTCTGTGTCTGTGTGGGTTTCCTCCGGGTGACTGTCTGTGAGGAGTGTGGTGTGTTCTCTCTGTGTCTGCGTGGGTTTCCTCCGGGTGACTGTCTGTGAGGAGTGTGGTGTGTTCTCCCTGTGTCTGTGTGGGTTTCCTCCGGGTGACTGTCTGTGAGGAGTGTGGTGTGTTCTCCCTGTGTCTGCGTGGGTTTCCTCCGGGTGACTGTCTGTGAGGAGTGTGGTGTGTTCTCCCTGTGTCTGTGTGGGTTTCCTCCGGGTGACTGTCTATGAGGAGTGTGGTGTGTTCTCTCTGTGTCTGCGTGGGTTTCCTCCGGGTGACTGTCTGTGAGGAGTGTGGTGTGTTCTCCCTGTGTCTGCGTGGGTTTCCTCCGGGTGACTGTCTGTGAGGAGTGTGGTGTGTTCTCACTGTGTCTGCGTGGGTTTCCTCCGGGTGACTGTTTGTGAGGAGTGTGGTGTGTTCTCTCTGTGTCTGCGTTGGTTTCCTCCGGGTGACTGTCTGTGAGGAGTGTGGTGTGTTCTCCCTGTGTCTGTGTGGGTTTCCTCCGGGTGACTGTCTGTGAGGAGTGCGGTGTGTTCTCTCTGTGTCTGCGTGGGTTTCCTCCGGGTGACTGTCTGTGAGGAGTGTGGTGTGTTCTCCCTGTGTCTGCGTGGGTTTCCTCCGGGTGACTGTCTGTGAGGAGTGTGGTGTGTTCTCACTGTGTCTGCGTGGGTTTCCTCCGGGTGACTGTTTGTGAGGAGTGTGGTGTGTTCTCTCTGTGTCTGCGTTGGTTTCCTCCGGGTGACTGTCTGTGAGGAGTGTGGTGTGTTCTCACTGTGTCTGCGTGGGTTTCCTCCGGGTGACTGTTTGTGAGGAGTGTGGTGTGTTCTCTCTGTGTCTGCGTTGGTTTCCTCCGGGTGACTGTCTGTGAGGAGTGTGGTGTGTTCTCCCTGTGTCTGCATGGGTTTCCTCCGGGTGACTGTTTGTGAGGAGTGTGGTGTGTTCTCACTGTGTCTGTGTGTGTTTCCTCCGGGTGACTGTTTGTGAGGAGTGTGGTGTGTTCTCCCTGTGTCTGTGTGGGTTTCCTCCCTGTGTCTGCGTGGGTTTCCTCCGGGTGACTGTCTGTGAGGAGTGTGGTGCATTCTCCCTGTGTCTGTGTGGGTTTCCTCCCTGTGTCTGCGTGGGTTTCCTCCGTGTGCTCGGTTTCCTCCCACAGTCCAAAAACACACATTGGTAGGTGGATTGGCGACTCAAAAAGGGGTACAGATAATGAATGAAAGAATGAAATATCTTATATTTCTGATTTGTTTTATACTATTATTTGTCTGTGTTTACTGTGATTATATATAACTTTATACCAGCCCCACACTCACTGAGAAGGCATTAGTTTAAATATATATCATTATCTTAGGTGCCTAAGGCTTCTGTACAGAACTGTATATTTTGTAATCTACATAAACATTTCTAACTACTAAGACGTTTTTTTGTTAATGCCTTTAGAGTGAAGAGTGGAGCAACTGGTAGTAAACGCTGCTCTCTGCTTTGCATAGTGGAGCAGATTACAGAAGCCTGAAGGTGCGATATGACACAGGAGTCTTTATTCATTCACAGTGGGTTATGTGTGAGAGGGTAGCCACAAAGCTTAAGAAGAGGCAGAATAAGGCATCATTAAAGAACTTCTCAGTGCAATAACTTAGCTTTACATGCTAAATCATGCTAAAGTTGTGGTCTCACATTTTTCCCATAGCTGCTGTTGCACTGTTTCTCAACGGACTGCCAGTCAAAGCTACGGTGGAGTCATCCCTTTCTCCAGAATGCCGGGAATTTCTGTACATGGGCACTGCCCCAGTGGGTTTGGAGGACCACTCGCTGGTTAAAATCTGCCAGCGTTACAACAGCAAACCACGGTATGTCACCTTGTACAACACTAAAGACCATGTCCCAGTCTACTCTGCTTACACCTTCAAGCGCTCAGATGGGGAGAAAAAGGTAGACGTGCCCTGGATGTACGAGCCTCAGGTGAGAGATAGATTTACTCACTGTTTAATGTCCTCTCTGTATTCAGGCTGTATTCAGTGAGGCAGCGTTGTCTAATGCAATTTTACAATGACAGCGTATTTCAGAGATAACTCTTCTATCTACTAACTAATTCTGCTGGCCCCTTATAGTACAAAGTCCAGGTTAGGTCAGAGAGAGCACATGTGTGAACAGAGAATCGTACTGTATCGCCCGCTTGGACAACCACAAAAATGTCTTGACTTAATTTGTGAAAACAGCTTATGACAGCTCACTCATCATATACAACACCAGTTGCAACACTGGTACAATTAGCATATTAGCACAACCTGCAATATACTTCAAATATATACTTCTAATTATATAATGTTTCTTTATGTACAGCTGTCCACCAGTTCAGATACAGGGGAGATGCAGCAGTTTCCACGTGGTTATATGCACCAGAATTTCGAGGATGCTCAGGCTGTGCTTGAGGACTACGCCAACGCTGTTCTTTACGAGCGTGGACACTTGAACCCTGACGAGCACCAGGCCAACCCTGATGACAAAGCGTCCACCTACACACTGACCAATGTGGTGCCGCAGGTCCGCGAGTTCCACAGAGGCCCGTGGAAGAGCCAGGAGCACATAATCCGCCGTAGACTCAACAACTACTGCAGGGGCACAGCTTACATGGTCACCGGCATTACCACGTCTGGTAATATGATCCGCAGACACAACATTGACAGATTGGCCATCCCAACCTACCTGTGGTCAGCCTACTGCTGCATTGATTATGACCACAACGCACCCTATGACGAGCGCTACAAATTCCCTGCCTTCGCCCACTACGGACTCAATGACAAAGAGAACAATCAGATCCTTGAAGTGTCCGTCACCAAACTCGAAGAGTTCCTCAAGAAGTCCACCTTCGTCGACAAGAACTTCCAAATATTCGTTGATGACTGTGTGCCCCCTGGATCGTCCTAGTTCTGCCTACAGACATCTATATCATTAAAGTTAATACAGAATTGCTTGTGAACATCAGGCCATAAAGGTTCACAATTGATTAGAATGTCTCATGTAATGTTTTCTTAAACAAATACATAAATACAAATTAGGTTTAATGCTTACTTCAGGTCTAACTCGTGCTAAGTTTGTAAGGTTTTCATCACCTATTAAAAATTCTAAAGTTGTCTAAAATTTTGCTCTTGTGCAACCTTTTTCTCAACACATCTTTAAATGAAACGTCAAATTATTACAATAAAATAAATACAAACAGTCACAAAACTAATAGTGAAGTTGTAATATAATTGTAAATTTTGAGAAATATCTGATATCATGGCACGGTGGTGCAACACGTAGGTGTCGCAGTCACACAGCTACAGGGTCCTGGAGGTTGTGGGTTCGATTCCCGCTCTGGGTGACTGTCTGTGAGGAGTGTGGTGTGTTCTCCCTGTGTCTGCGTGGGTTTCCTCCAGGTGATTGTCTGTGAGGAGTGTGGTGTGTTCTCCCTGTGTCTGCGTGGGTTTCCTCCGGGTGACTGTCTGTGAGGAGTGTGGTGTGTTCTCCCTGTGTCTGTGTGGGTTTCCTCCGGGTGACTGTCTGTGAGGAGTGTGGTGTGTTCTCTCTGTGTCTGTGTGGGTTTCCTCCGGGTGACTGTCTGTGAGGAGTGTGGTGTGTTCTCCCTGTGTCTGCGTGGGTTTCCTCCGGGTGACTGTCTGTGAGGAGTGTGGTGTGTTCTCTCTGTGTCTGCGTGGGTTTCCTCCGGGTGCTCCAGTTTCCTCCCACAGTCCAAAAACACACGTTGGTAGGTCGATTGGCGACTCAAAAGTGTCCGTAGGTGACTGAATTCGAAAGGAGGTTCATACACAGAGGTTAAATGTATCTATATCTATTTACATGGCAATTATTTGCCCTATAAATAACTTTGACATAAACATAGCATTGTGAAAGCTACCGACCATGCATTACATTTAGCATTGAGGACTAATGAACTAATGGAAAACTCACATTAATATAACATCTATCCATTAATAGTCCTGCCTTATTTGAAGATGCTCAAGGACCAAATATAAACGAAGATACATCCTCAGTCTACATCAGGCTGGTTAACTTTGACTGATTTGAATATGGTACTTGTTCAGATGGTTCACTCACCTTCATGTTTCAGATAAACACTGGTGATAAACACAGCTGCTGGTGTTTCGTTACTAAAATTATTTGGTTATTTTGGGGACCATTCACTTCAAACTGGATTGAGTTCTATGTTTTATAACCTCAGAAACCAAAGATTCTGGCATTTTAAACACAGCAAGGATCTGGGACTAATTGTGATTCTCCTGTAGCAGATTAATGCTATGGAATATGTTTTACATTTTGTTTGTCTTCAGCTTCTTCAAACTTCAGACATCAAGCTTCTTCATAAATATTTTGGGCTTGGTCTTATACAGTAGCAGACACTATACTGCCAGGCTACATATGGGGTAACCACAGGATAACGGGCTCTTAATACATGGCCAAGATGTCCAAAAAGACTTGAGAAGACTCATTAATAGTCTTTCAGCACAGTAGCCAAGGTGATGATCGGTAAGTTAAGCTATTAAACTGCTCACAATTCAGTTTGCTTATAATTTTCATACGCAGTTGCAAATGACCTCTTGCTTTCCAAGTACAGTCATGATAACATTCAAAATAAGCCCGTCTTTGTGTGCTCTCCACCTATGAGGAGATCACACACAGCTGAATGAAATTAGAGTAGAGAGATAGTGAGAGGACAAGTGACAATAGATTTTTTACTTTACAAGCAGCCCTAGGACAGGGAAACGTAAAAAGTCCAGGGTTAAAGGAATCTCAAGCGGTTAAAGAGTCATTTGTAACCAACTGGACGTGAGCCGCTTACCATGAAGCACATTCTTTTTCACTGTTTTTTGAGCACGGTTTTGCTCATCCAGCTGGTTCTCCTGAGCACTGTGTGTGTGCAGGCTGGGGTCGTGGATGACTTCAACCATATTGAGCGCTGTAAGGACACTCTCTACATGGGCACGCCGCCTCGAGGCTACCTCAGCAAGTCTCTAAAGAAGATATGTCAACGATACGAAGACAAACCACGCTTCGTCACCCTCTATGACCCCCAGAAACACATCCCTGTCTACTCTGCCTACACGTTTAAGAAGTCAGATGGAGAGAAGAGAGTGGACTTCCCTTGGATGTTTGAACCACAGGTGAGTGTGCCTGCCACTGCTGTACTTATAATATTACTCAGTAAAAGCCTTGAATTAATGATGTATCTTCATTTTTGGCGGTACATTAGCTGTCCTCCACAATGGGTGATGAATTTAATGATGAATGGGACCAAGAGAAATGTTCCAAAATGAAATAAAATCTTTTAACATCGACTTCCATTAAAAATTAAGGTGTTTTTTTCTGTTAAAAGCTTGGGAATGTATGTATTTATTTGGAGAGTGACACAACACTATATAGTGTTAGTGTAGTATTAGTGATATAACACTAAATAACCACTGAAGTCCTCTTTTTATATAAATGTTACTGCACAGTTGCTCTTTTAAAATGGATCCTGTTTGAATTTCGCTCTCATTTCTTTTGATAGGTGAGTAACGTTGAATTCATGTTTGAAGAGTATTCAATACTTTGAAAAATATTTTTTCCTAAATTTTAATTTAAACTTCCCACATATGCTACATGTCCAAAATTTGTGGACAAATTTTACAATAAAAAAATGTTCCCTCTTTGTGGACACTGACATAGTTGTGTACACACATGCATGCACACACACACACACACACACACATATGGAAGCAAATCTGTCTCATCAGACTTTGAAATATTACCACCTTTGAATTTGTAGTACTGAATTTTTTGCACTGAAATGATGCATCTGAATTTTGTTGCTATTGAATTTAAGTCTTCAAACAAGCAACTTCAAAATATTAATTCATTCATTCGTTATCTGTAAGCCTTATCCAGTTCAGGGTCACGGTGGGTCCAGAGCCTACCTGGAATCATTGGGCGCAAGGTCGGGAATACACCCTGGAGGGGGCACCAGTCCTTCACAGGGCAACACACACACACACATTCACTCACACACTGACACCTACAGACACTTTTGAGTCTCCAATCCACCTACCAACATGTGTGTTTGGCCTGGGGGAGGAAACTGGAGCACCCGGAGGAAACCCACGCAGACACAGAGAGAACACACCACACTCCTCACAGACAGTCACCCAGAGGAAACCCACGCAGACACAGAGAGAACACACCACACTCCTCACAGACAGTCACCCGGAGGAAACCCACACAGACACAAGGAGAACACAAATTTCTGTGCTACAAATTCAAAGGTTTTAATATTTCAAGGTCTGATGAGAGAGATTTGCTTCCACACACACACACACGCACACACCGACTTTGTATGATATCCATTTAAAAGCTTATAATGAAATTGGATGCTTTGGAACAGCGGAACATTACCCCAATGGCTCCATGTTCAATGCCAATCATCTGTTACTGCATCCCTGTGCTGTGTATAGCATTGACAGTGACAGAGCATGCGCCAGTATATTTGGGAAGATTGGAAGTGTTGTCTGTGATCCAGAAGTAAATAGCTTACACCAGTACTGTAACTTAGGTTTTCATGGCTGAATGCAATCAGATCCTTGCGGAAATGTTCCAGCATCTAGTGTAAAGGCTTCACAGAAAAGTACATTCTCTTCCTGCAGCAAATAGGCACCCTTGATTTCTTCAGATAATTAATAATTTTCCACAAAAGCTGGCAATAAAATGCATTACACTTTTAAAAAAATGCATTTCTGACAGTTGATCTTTAATTCATGGTTTGAAGACATTTATTCGTTCTGACAAACATTTTGGTCAGGCTCTTGTTAAAGTTTATTATCCCTCATGTTTAATATTTGTTCCATGTTTCCTGCATATAGTTGGCTTCTGAAAAGGGCAGCAGTAACATGGAGCCTTTCCCCCAGTCTTCCCACATGCACAAGAACTTTGAGGACACACAGGCTGTGCTGGAGGATTACGCTGATGTGGTCCAATATGAACGTGGTCAGCTAAACCCAGACCAGCACCAGGCTGACCCGCTGGACAAAGCTTCCACCTACACACTGACCAACGTGGTGCCTCAGATTAGAGAGTTCAGCACAGGGCCCTGGGCCACACATGAGCAGCTCATTCGCAAACGCCTCAATAACTACTGCAAAGGAATGGCCTACGTCATCACAGGGGTTACGACTTCTGGCAACATGATCCGCCGTGATAACTTAGACCGAGTGGCCATTCCTGAGTACATGTGGACTGCTTACTGCTGCACTGACTATGACCACAATGCACCTTATTCAGAGCGCTACAAGTTCCCAGTGTTTGGAGCCTATGGACTTAACGATCGCATCAACAACAACATGGTGGAAGTCCCTGTTAAGAATCTAGAAAAGTTTCTGAGGAGCAGAATGGACGTAGACAAAAACTTCCAGATCTTCTATAACGATTGTGTGTCTGATGTTTAAAATGCCATCACATCATCTACTGAGACATGGCATTACATTTGCAATTATATTTTCACACAGCAGCTTGTGGCCCTGTTGCTATCCACTGCCATTTTAGTGATCTACAATGTTCTTTATATAAAAGAGTTTTCGATAAACAATTTTGGCTAATTTTACTCTTTGATGATATGATGGCTATACTTCCAAAAAAAAAAAAAACCCTCAAATGAATGTGGTTTTATTTATTTATTTAACGTTGGTTACGTATAGGTAATAGCCTAAGCTTTTGCAGCTTACTCAGTTACAAAGTTATTTCATTACAGTTAATCCTCTATATACAAACAAGGTGCATTCTGGGAGCTCAAAAGCAAGTTCAACTTTTTACTAAGGCCAAATAATTTAGCCTAGGCATCCAGCATTGCGGTTAGCTTATGGCATAAAGTGCTGTGCAGTAATCAAGATTTCTGTTAAGACAACTTGGTATAAACAAAATAAAATAATATAATAAACAAAAATCTGTATTCTTTCATTTAAAGGCTAAGCACCACTTAATGGACCTCCATGAATATTCCACATGATTGTGGTTACTGACAGATATAAGTATGAATTAAAATGAAAATAGCAGCTTAATTTGCTTTAAAACTGACAATTTTATTAAATTGACGGAAAAACCCGAGCTCTCTACGGAAATTCTCGAACGTGACCGTGACGTCACTGGTGGACAACAGCTGAACGACGCCGCGGTAAAACACCGTTATGACCGACTGTTATGACAGTATCTAGCTAAATAACCAACATTATTCATGACAATAGCCTAGCAATAAGCTAAACTCAAATGTAGAGGTACCGTTATTCTTGTAAATATGATCGAAGTCGAACTCGAATTCATCCGACACTATAAACCTCCGTAATGCAGCTACGTAGCCGAGTATAATCTGAGCCACCGAGTTTAGCGAGTCAAGCTAACGTTAACTAAAACCAACTAAAACAGGCGAAGTGAGTGTCCTTACCCTGTTTACCTCCATGTTACAGAGGCTCTTGAACACCTTTCGTTGGTGTCCTTACATGTCCATATTGTTGGAAAAGCGCCAGTGAAATGAGCTACAGATAACGGAGTGAGCGGATGGTCCTTTCCAAAGTGCCCGTTTAAAGTCGACAAATTGAGTCCATTTTCTGGATATTTTGGGATCTTTGGGCCATTTGTGCACAGATGTCCCACTGTACATTGAATGATTGCAGCCAAAAACAACACACCTTTTCGTCATTTTGCATTAAATTAAGTGCAGCTTCTAGAGTTGTTGTCCACCATCTACGTCACAGGCAAGACGCCTATTAGAGTTTCCCAACACCATTGGGGGGGGGCAACGGTCTTTTAAACCTTATTCCTTCAATAAGTAAGAAATAACATGTTTTCTGACTATCAATAAACACAAGTTAGGAACTCAAACTCCACTGTATTTATTTCTTTGATACTTTCATAGAGCTGGTGCGTTGCCTTTAATGTTGGAACAGCTGCTCTACACAGACTGATTTTGAGTAGCAAGGCGATTAAGAATTACTGACTGGAGGAGGTTGCCTCACCTCGCTCCAATTCTGTTTTAACCTTAGTTTCAATTGTGCTTCTTGGAACTACCAGCATCATCCCCACTGCTCCTGTACTATATACCCAACATCATGCAGGTAAAACTAGGAGTTGGAACTGGGGTTAAAATTATTCACCAAACTACAATTAATAGATTTTAGAATCATTTCCCTGAATATGTTACATGTTAAAAATATGACATGCCTGCATGAATAAGGTTTTATTTTTGGAATTTGTCCAGGCAAAAGATTCAAATAAGTTTTGGCCCAAATGGTATGCCATACACATGTAATTATGGTAAATGAGGAATCCCACATGCAGTCAAGTGCCAGAGACACAAACCAAACTTATATATTTCATTTGAATTTTGCTTTTATTTAAATAACGTTTAAACAAATTGTCACAGATTTTGCACCTTTGAAATTTCACAAACTGAAAATTTGTATACAGACGATTTACTGTATTTTAAATGTTATTTTCAACTTCTGCTCAGTGAATAATCCATAAGCTTAAAATAATATATTTATCCTGCTATATTTGTCTTTATCTTTGTTATTGATTAGTAGCTGCTTTTGCATGTTTGCCCAAGAGAAACTTTACCATGTGTTATGACTAATATCAGTTTTTCTCCTTCTGTTAACATAAACGATTCATTTTAAATTATGGGATGGCTCTGTTTTTCTAAACAGAATGCTACTAATACAAACTGAGGTATGTATTATTTTTATTATTGTAGATTTGCATTATTACAGTCTTAAAACTCTGTAGATTTTGTCCTAAATTTGGAATTTCAGACCTTAATGTGGTTATGCAATAAAATGAGTAATTACAGCTGTATCAGTAATTTATTCTTCTAGAAAACATGCAAATATTGTAATCCCACAATATGTTCATTTGAATGTGAATCAAACTGCAATGAACTGACCAGAAGAGGGCACACACGCCACAATTAGGAAGCCCTGAAACCGCAAACAAGTGCAGCTAATTCTGTAAACCGTTTGAAATTATTACCAATTGGAATCACAGCAGTGTGTATTAACTACATTTACCCAACTGCATGTCCTCAGATAAAGTTATGATGGATTTGTACTTTCCAGAATATTTCCAAATGAAAAGTAAATTAGTTTATTACAATCACACACAAGGTGTAAAATATCCTGTGCCAATCCATTAGAGCTTCACATAGGGCCCACCCCTCTCTCTTCCTACCTTCTCAGCCACATAATTTCTATTGTTCCAGTTCTACAGCTACACACTAAGGTTTCTGTGGACGTTTATGATCTGATCAGCAACCAGCGACCTTTAACATCTATGGTTACTCAATGAGCCCATCACATGAGAACCCAAACCACCCACTGTATCACTAGCTCTTCACTAGTGAATTAAGCCCACGACACCTCCAGAAGGTTCAACAGTGAAGTCTGACGTTTAATATACAATGAGCAACACATGCTCGCCAGCAAAATAGAAATGGAATTAAAGCACACAAAAGGCAGTTCCTTATTAAACATGCATAAACACAATTAATAAAATTTAGAGTTGTAAGGAAAACTATGGAAATGCTATTAATTTGTGGACGTGCTGGTATACTTTTTGCTGTTAACTTTCCTTACATTCCTTATTCAGGTTTAATATTGTTGTTGACATCAACAGTGCATAATACCTGCCAAACTTCAGTTAGTCTGCTACATAACCATTCCTGTTTGTCAGTTAGCACCACCACAGACTTAAAAAATAAATAAAACCTGGGTCAGATGTTTGTAGAACATTTTTTAATCAACAATATCATTACTGCACTATAGGATTAGACTCCAAGTAGTTTTTAAATAATTGAACTGTATCACAACACATTAGAACATTTTTGTTTGCGGCAGACAAAGGTTATAGAATGAACACTGATCTAGAGAGCTCACTGGCTTCCATGTCACCCAGCCCTGTTTCTGTAAAGACTCCTTATCCAGGGCAGGGCCATAGTAATGAGGGTCCATTATCAGCAGGTAGCTTCCCTGTTTCCCAGAGCAGACCCCCAGAATGCACTTGGAGGAGTTGTCCCTGTCCCCACCCATCATAACAGGAGAGCCACATGTTCTGAAATGATGGTGAAGTACATCGGCTACTTGCTGAAGATCTCTGCCACCACTTTGCAAATGTGAGATACGGCAAGGGATACCATAAAGTTGGTCAAGCACTAGAGCAGCTTCATAGGTTCCTATCCAGTCTCTGGAACCCAAGAAGGAAGATGGTTTATCTCCAATGTTTACCAGAACTTGCTGAATCTCAAGAAGACTTGGTGGGGGCCTGGATCTGGTTGGATCTAGAGAGACATTCCACAACCAAGAGCAAATGGTCTGAACAGTTCTGTATCCACAGCCCCAGCCCCGGTCATCCTCTCCATCGCAGCCGTAATGATAGTACAGACAGTCCCCTGATACCAAAGAACATATGTCACACTCTGACAGCGGTCTACAAAGTCCATCGTGTGCATTCCTTACTAAAGTATCGGCCCAATTTCTGCTGGCCGTGTTCACTTGGTCTTGTCCCCATACCCGCTCTCCCCAGTCTATGCGCTCACTCGGCCCTTTTCTGTGATTCTCCATGGGGAGTCTGTGTTTAACTTAAGCCTCGTTACATTCTCGGACTAAAAAATGTCAGCATTCATGAATAATCCGCTATTTATATTTAGGTGTATGTCCGCTTAATAGCGAGGAATAGCAACAAAATGTCCGTCTAAAATATCTGTCCGTGGAGAGCGGCAGCCTTTACTTAATAGTTCCGCATCGAGTGTTCCCCCCTGAAGAGCCGGTGTTCTTTCTGTGAGACGGTTCTTTAGTCTTTAGTCAGCGATTTGTTCCCTACAAACAACAACTATTATGTTAGGTTTTTAAATTCCACGAGTTAAATAAACATCACCAGTCATTAACAAACGAACGCAGGTCGTTTTCAAGCGACTAATCAGAGGTGGCACAGTTGAAAACAGGATTAAGAATGATATGAAAACTTGCAAAGAACAAAACCAAACGCCTAAATAAAATAGAATAAAATCGAAAATAATAATTAAAAAAAAATAAAATGAAACTGGGAAAATGGAGAGCAGATCTGACAACACAATTAATTACAAAATTTAAGCTATACCTTTGTTGTCTACTGGATGACCTTAATTTACAAAATATAATAAATACATATAAATAAAATTAATTTAGAACTAATTTTGTCATTTGTGAATCGGTTTATTTAAGTGTGTATCCTCTGGACTAATACGACTAATACTAATACCTGCAGACGAGAGTTTGAATCCTAACGGTTCTCCAAAAAAAAAAAAAAGTTGGAGAGTACTCTTATAATTGATATATTTTCCATGAATCACCTGAAAAATTACACACTGGTTATTCGTTCTCATTGTTTGAGAGTGTCAAACAAGTGTGGAGAAAAAAACTGGAGGGCAGTGTTCACTCTGTGGTGTGTGAGACAGCGGCCAATGGCAGCACTCTCGGGGAAAGATTTATTATTTATTTATTTATTTATTTATAAAGATTTATTTTTTATTATTTTTCTGCTGGTTTTCAAGACGGTGCTAGCCGATATATGGTACCAAATCTATGGTGAATTTCAGCAACGGATAATCAACAGTAATTTTTTTACCTCAAACATACCATTCCACCTTAACACACACTGAGCTTTTGAATGGAAACAAACCAGAGATAGAAGCATTTTCCCACAACTGTACTCTGTCAGAAAATGTGTCTCTGTGGTAGTACCCTCAGTGGTATATATTTGTACCTTTAATTAGGAAGCATAATTGTACCATATTCTATTATAATTGTAGATTTTAAAATTGTGTTGATTTCATACGCCCTGTTTCATCTCCAGGACTTACATTTTATTTTTGTTTTTTTAAATTTGACACAGTTCTATAATGAAAACTTACAAATATTCACTTTTCCTTCTGGTAAACAGAATGTAATGTACCTTCAGGGAACCCAACTGGACTTTTCAACACTGTACAAACATGTACACCGTTTGTGCCTTTAGTCACCAATAATGTACCTCTACTATACCTTTTTTTCTGAGAGTGTAGACGCACACTTTAAGGTGAAAAAATGCAGAAGGTAATGGCGTTGACTATGAAAACTGAGATGGAGGCCATTAATATACTAAGGTTACTCGCTAATGTTTTCGATTTGAGGACTACACATACCTAGCTAGTTGTGCCTCAAGAATACTTTCTATTTTAACATAGAAGGTCCTGCCTTGCCATTTTAGGACAGTTCCCGAGTGTCCAACACCGTTCTGAAATCTATATATGAGTATCTTATGGTCAGTGGTGTCAGAGGCAGCGCAGTGGTAGAACAGATATTTTTCCAGAGAAGATTAAGATAATGAAGTATTATCTTAAATTGCTAACTAGCAGACTGAAAAATGCCTGTAGTATCTGGTCAATCGTTTCATTTTATTAAACAGTATATCCATTACAAAATGCACAGATGTTTTTGCAGCCATAAACGCTACATTCAGTTTTGATTCATTTCTCTTTTAATGTTTGTGTACCAGTACACTATTATTTTTTCAGGCAGCAAAGGGCCATTTTTGTTATCAAGTGAAAAGGACTCAAGCGTACCTTTCTATTTTTAAGTAATCTTAGGTAAATGACAGTTTTCCTGTACAGGATCTTAAAATGCTGCAATTAGCAAAAGGTGCTCTCAATAATTTGTTACTACACATTGCAGCTTTGTACAGGGCTCTAAATACTGCCCTGAATATTTGGAATAGCGCATCTGGATAATCAGAAATCCATATTGTTTATTTCTTCCATTGACAGCTTGCCTAACCAGCACATTTTCAATTGCATTTGTAATAGAAAACCTAATGACGTAAAACATTTGCTTATGAGAATTACTTACCTTCAGTGGCGTGCTTTGTGATATATTTGGTATTTTGAGGAGATGAAGCCCTGCACGACATGAATAAGATATTAACTGTTAATATGTGATTTTTCATTCATTCATTCATTCATTCATTCATTGTCTGTAACCCTTATCCAGTTCAGGGTCGCGGTGAGTCTGGAGCCTTCCCGGAATCACTGGGCGCAAGGCAGGAACACACCCTGAAGGGGGCGTCAGTCCTTCACAGTGTGACACACACTCACACCTACAGACACATTTGACTCGCCAATCCCCCTAACAATGTGTGTTTTTGGACTGTGGGAGGAAACAGGAGCACCCAGAGGAAACCCACGCGGACACAGGGAGAACACACCACACTCCTCACAGACAGTCACCCGGAGGAAACCCACGCAGACACAGAGAAAACACCACACTCCTCACAGACAGTCACCCGGAGGAAACCCACGCAGACACAGGGAGAACACACCACACTTCTCACAGACAGTCACCCGGAGGAAACCCACGCAGACACAAGGAGAAAACACCACACTCCTCACAGACAGCCACCCGGAGGAAACCCACGCAGACACAGGGAGAACACACCACACTCTTCACAGACAGCCACCCGGAGGAAACCCACGCAGACACAGGGAGAACACACCACACTCCTCACAGACAGTCACCCGGAGGAAACCCACACAGACACAGGGAGAACACACCACACTCCTCACAGACAGCCACCCGGAGGAAACCCATGCAGACACAGGGAGAGCACACCACACTCCTCACAATCCCCTCCACAATCCCCTAATTCCCCAAAAAATGGCTAAGATACAACACTAAATGTTGCATTCACACAGTATGCGTAGATCAGTCAATACGGAAATAGTCCCTGCCCCAGTAACTTGAATTTACCTGCTTCACTATGCTCATCAAACATACAGTTTAGCCATACATGTATGATCCAGAAACGCTCTATCAAAACTGAGATGTCCACATAAAAAAAAACAAAAAACAAAGGGATAGGGAAAAGTTCCAGAAACGTCACATCAACAAATTCCAAAAACATTCAAAGTCCAACACAAGTTTCAACAAAATCCCTCTTCCCACGCTATGGCCTTTGCTCCTTTCCCCTTCGCTGACAGTCTCACTGCTCCAAAAGGCTACAGATTGTCCCCACTATGGCCGTGGTTCTTCGGTTGCACCTTTCTCATGACCCCTCCCTCTCAAACCTGGGCTTTTTCAGATGTGTAGTCCTTCTCTGGTGAGGTCACAGACATTTGCACTGTCCGCCCCCATATATGAAATGTCAACATCAAGGCGGCACACAGCTGATGGCAGAGTCCATGACACATTGACAGCTTCAAAAATCAACTCCATTAGGTCTGCTCACCCACATGAAGACTCTCCTCTGGCTCCTCACCTTAGCATTATACTTCTGATATGGAAATCACTCCCACAACGCAAGTAGTTTGGATCTGTTTTTTAAGTTTATTGTGCATCAAACCCTCGCTGTCTGAAATAACAAATAACACGTTTGAGATGCAGCAGTTTCAAATCAGAACTGCTCTGGTTTTGACTGTTTATTTGACTCATGATACACCTTGTAGCTTTTAAAAGAACCACATGGACAGGTTTTCACCAGAGGGGGTCTTGTAAAACATTTTAGTAACTAGTGGGATTGGACAGCATTATACATTCAGTCATTCATTGTCTGTAACCCTTATCCAGTTCAGGGTCGCGGTGGGTCCAGAGCCTACCTGGAATCATTGGGCGCAAGGCTGGAATACACCCTGAAGGGGGCACCAGTCCTTCACAGGGCAACACACACTCAATTCCTACATGCTCTGTATTGGATTAATATAGAAATGTTTGTATTGTCACACAGCTCCAGGGGCCTGGAGGTTGTGGGTTCGATTCCCGCTCCGGGTGGAAACTCACTGTCTGTGAGGAGTGTGGTGTGTTCTCTCTGTGTCTGTGTGGGTTTCCTCCAGGTGACTGTCTGTGAGGAGTGTGGTGTGTTCTCCCTGTGTCTGTGTGGGTTTCCTCCGGGTGACTGTCTGTGAGAAGTGTGGTGTGTTCTCCCTGTGTCTGTGTGGGTTTCCTCCGGGTGACTGTCTGTGAGAAGTGTGGTGTGTTCTCCCTGTGTCTGTGTGGGTTTCCTCCGGGTGACTGTCTGTGAGAAGTGTGGTGTGTTCTCCCTGTGTCTGTGTCGGTTTCCTCCGGGTGACTGTCTGTGAGGAGTGTGGTGTGTTCTCCCTGTGTCTGCGTGGGTTTCCTCTGGGTGACTGTCTGTGCACCCAATGATTCCAGGTAGGCTCTGGACCCACCGCGACCCTGAACTGGATAAGGGTTACAGATAATGAATTAATGTATTTAGAATTTTGTACCAGCTGCATTCTTGAAATTGCTGTATTTTGTGGGAGGATAAATCAGCAGATATTTTTAAAATTGGTAGCTTGTATGGACATACAAGTGTTGTATTTGACATATTTGTAATTGTCACACCCTTGTCCTGTCGTGTCTGTTGTCCCTGCCATGTGCTCACTTGGCACATGGCTCTGTTTATTATTGTCCATGTCTCCGCCCATGTCCCACCTTTCTTCCGCCTCCTTGTCAGTGTCATTTGTAATCCCGCCCCCTCGTTATCAGTCCAGGTGTCCCTTGTCTGTGGTGTTCATTTAAGTTCCCTTGTCTCTGTGCTTCTTTGTTGGACATTCCACCTTTAGTTTGCTTTCTCCAGTCTGTCTTTGTCTTGTCTGTTACTCATTCCTCTTAAGTCAGTCTTTGTATCTCTCTTGTCTCAGGTCTGTTTGTGTCTTTTAGTGTGTTTAGTTCCCTCTATTTGTTTGTCTGTTTAGCTTCTTCGTCTAGGCCTCTGTTAAGCTCTCCATGTATTGTCCTTCTGTTCAAGTCTCTGTCTTGGTGTTTCTTTGTTTCAGTATCCTATCTCATTATCCTAGTCTGTCTATCTGCTTTATCTTTTGTAGAAATAAATGTATTCTGTGTTTTAGCAAGTGTGTCCTCCTCCGTCAGTCCGCCCCGCGTTCCTGACACTAATATAGTCAGCTGCTACCCAGTGTACTGATATGTCCAAAAGTTTGTAGACATACATCTCCTTAAAGCCTTACATGAGGGGTAACAAAATCTTACACTGATTACACAGAAAAATGTTTTCCCATGGTAATATCCCTTGTTTAGCCGTGTCGCTTCATAATCAGGTTCCCTGGTTTACTGAATGGGTTTAGTTATTTGTTTTTGTAGCTCAGCAGCCAGGCAAGTTACTCAGGGCGCACTCAGCTTATTCGTAGATATATATTTAACTGTTAAATAACATATTTAATATTTATTCTAATATAGACTTTAAAATAAAAGGGGGTACTTCTATATGTTTCTGTTGGGTTGCAAAGAACAGTATTATGATTACAATTATGAAATAATTTGCTTCATACAGAACAAATATTCAGATGCCGTCTTATTTCCATTGTTCCAAGTATATCACGGTTTTACCTCTGCGTTTCAGCCGTACTCGTTGTTCAGACGATAAGCTACAGAGAAGACCCCAACTTCTGTACATTAGGTACATGATAAAACACATTTTATCAGATCATATCCATGATCCATATCTGCGTCAGGAAGTTGAATTACATTCGGAAAAGTTATGGATCGCCTGTGGATAAAGGATTAAACCTTTTTTGTCACAAGGTCACAGACATAACAGGTAGATAAGGAGAACGTGGCAAAACATTGGTAAGCAGTGAAAATAGCCTGCAGGCATAACAATAGACCACAGTAAACATAAAGCGTGATAAGGGCTTTGTCGATTGCTGTCCAAAATTTAGTGTTTTGACTTGAAATGGGCTGGTCTCGGCAACACTTGTGTGCAGAGGGAGGGAATTAAAAAGCACGTTGTGGACTCCCATATGTAGCAAGGCATTGTGGGAATAATGGAGGCAAGTTCAGTTAATCTATCCATAGTTGTGTAGTTATGAGTCAGGCTGGACACGGAGAGAGACCCAAGACTGTAAAGAGATCTGCTGGTGAGTGGGAAAGGCTTGTTTCTTCAACCAATGCTGATTACACTTTGAGATTCAAATATTCCTGATGTGAACTTGGGAGTGGGATTGATTTTGTTGGTTATTGCTAATACACACTGCTGTACAGGTAACTTTTTAGGGTAATTTTCTGATCCTTTGGGACTTGATTTCTCAATAACATCACTCATCACGGTGGTTTGATTTGTGATGATGTAATGCAGTGAAATTCCCAGTGATAGTGATAGGAGCTAGGGTTTCTTATATGTACGGTGCACAAATTGTAACTTGTCAAAAACAACTAAAGTCCCTTGTCGTGAAATTGTATGTTTTTAGGTTCACTACATTTGCCTTTTAAATATTTTCAGATATCTGATGAATTTTATTGATAATGTAACAGTTCTACATTGTTGCATCTTTACATTATCATCACTGTCAATTTAAAAACATGCATCTCCATTTTTGTCGGTTTTTGGTTTACGACATCGTTTGAAGATGGCAGCTGCCCTTCACCTTGTGTGAACATTTCATGATGAACGAACAAATGCTCAAAAATCTTTTTACATTCAGTACCGTTAAAAGTGGTGGATCATTCCCCACACTACAGAAATAGTTATGTATTTTTTGTGTTAGTGTATGTTGGGCGGCGCAGCAGGTATGTGTCGCAGTCACAGCTCCAGGGACCTGGAGGTTGTGGGTTCGATTCCCACTCCGGGTGACTGTCTGTGAGGAGTGTGGTGTGTTCTCCCTGTGTCTGCGTGGGTTTCCTTCGGGTGACTGTCTGTGAGGAGTGTGGTGTGTTCTCTCTGTGTCTGTGTGGGTTTCCTTCGGGTGACTGTCTGTGAGGAGTGTGGTGTGTTCTCCCTGTGTCTGCGTGGGTTTCCTTCGGGTGACTGTCTGTGAGGAGTGTGGTGTGTTCTCTCTGTGTCTGTGTGGGTTTCCTTCGGGTGACTGTCTGTGAGGAGTGTGGTGTGTTCTCCCTGTGTCTGCGTGGGTTTCCTTCGGGTGACTGTCTGTGAGGAGTGTGGTGTGTTCTCTCTGTGTCTGTGTGGGTTTCCTTCGGGTGACTGTCTGTGAGGAGTGTGGTGTGTTCTCTCTGTGTCTGTGTGGGTTTCCTTCGGGTGACTGTCTGTGAGGAGTTGGTGTGTTCTCCCTGTGTCTGCGTGGGTTTCCTCCGGGTGCTCCGGTTTCCTCCCACAGTCCAAAAACACACGTTGGTAGGTGGATTGGCGACTCAAAAGTGTCCGTAGGTGTGAGTGTGTGAGTGAATGTGTGTGTGTGTGGATGTGTTGCCCTGTGAAGGACTGGCGCCCCCTCCAGGGTGTATTCCCGCCTTGCGCCCAATGATTCCAGGTAGGCTCTGGACCCACTGTGACTCTGAACTGGATAAGGGTTACAGACAATGAATGAATGAATGAATGAATGAATGTTGGGCTGGCACAAGTGGATCAGACATAGCAGTGCTGTTGGAGTTTTGACACTCTGTCACTTTCTGTCCACTCTAATAGACACCTACCTTGTTAGTCCATGGTGTATATGTAAAATCAGTAGACAGTAGCTCATCTGTTTGTGTTTGCCATCCTCAAGTCCTTCATCCTCAAGTGACACTGAGGAATTAAAAACTCCAGGAGCACTGCTGTGTTTGATCCACGTGGTAACATCACCACGTCTGTGTCAGTGTAGCCCTGAGAATCATTCACCACCTGCTCTGTTGTGGTCCGGTTGTGGGGCCCAGATCATTGAAGAACTGGATGAAAGAAGGCAAACAAAATAGTTGAAAACATAGTTGCACTCCTCTAGTTAAATTTAAACCCAGAATCTGACTTTCTACAGGTAGGAAACCTTGAAATGCTTTAGTAACAATTAAGATTAAAAGTGTTTTAAATCAGGGAGTCATATTGGAGATGTTGCATTCTGATAATATTAAAGGCTGCTGATTACCACCGAAACCGCAGCACCATATGCACAAACGTGAAGCCCACCTTTTGGATTCATTTGATTAATTTGAAGATTGCTGCTGAACATTACATGAGCACGTAATATCTTTAAGCAACAAAGGAGTAAATGACCGATTCAACACTGAGAAGCAACTTAAAATGTATTTTTATATGATTATTTTTTATGCATGATTATAGAGCAACCCACCAGTGTGCGGCATTTTCAGTGCTACACCTTTTCCTCCTGTACATCCAGGAACTGCACTGCCACAATAGTTTTGTTAACCTTTAAAACAAAGGTTGATATCCTTTTGTGATAGAGCTACAGATATTGCAGTATCTATTTATATTGCTGCTGCTGAAAAGAGCAGAAGGCAAGACTAAAAATATTGTTTCCTGATACGAGAGACACATGGCATTCTGGCAAATAAAGTGCTGTTTATATTAACAGATGAGGCCCTTTTTGGTCTTCACTGTATTTAGAGACAAAGGGTAGATAAAGTCTTCTTAAAACAATCAGAGCATGTGGAATTCGGAGAGTGATAGCAGGGCCAGGGCTATTTGTGCAAGAGGCCCGCCAAATATCTGGTCAAGCTAAGAGGTTTCCTCTTTCAGCTGTTAGACCCTTATCTCCTTGTGGAGTGTGAACTTTACCTCAGAGTCCATCCCCATGACACTGAAGGTATTAACATATCTCATAGTGAGAAAGGGACTGGCACTTGGAAGGAAGCACTCTTAGGTGAAAGGAAGATATAAATATATTGGAGATGCTTACTGTGATAAGATTTACGGCTAAATCAAGAGGCTGTGAAAATGGCATGTTTTAAAACGTTATTCTGCATATCTAAGTTATTTTTTCTAAGTGAAAACAAGTACACCTTCTCTACAGACAGCACACATTTTTCATTCATTCATTCATTGTCTGTAACCCTTATCCAGTTCAGGGTCACGGTGGGTCCAGAGCCTACCTGGAATCATTGGGCGCAAGGCGGGAATACACCCTGGAGGGGGCGCAAGTCCTTTACAGGGCAACACAAACACACACACACACATTCACTCACACACTCACACCTACGGACACTTTTGAGTCGCCAATCCACCTACCGTGTGTTTTTGGACTGTGGGAGGAAACCGGAGCACCTGGAGGAAACCCATGCAGACACAGGGAGAACATACCACACGCCTCACAGACAGTCACCCGGAGGAAACCCACGCAGACACAGGGAGAACACACCACACGCCTCACAGACAGTCACCCGGAGGAAACCCACGCAGACACAGGGAGAACACACCACACGCCTCACAGACAGTCACCCGGAAGAAACCCACGCAGACACAGGGAGAACACACCACACTCCTCACAGACAGTCACCCGGAAGAAACCCACGCAGACACAGGAAGAACACACCACACTCCTCACAGACAGTCACCCGGAGGAAACCCACGCAGACACAGGGAGAACACACCACACTCCTCACAGACAGTCACCCGGAGGAAACCCACGCAGACACAGGGAGAACACACCACACGCCTCACAGACAGTCACCCGGAAGAAACCCACGCAGACACAGGAAGAACACACCACACTCCTCACAGACAGTCACCCGGAGGAAACCCACGCAGACACAGGGAGAACACACCACACTCCTCACAGACAGTCACCCGGAGGAAACCCACGCAGACACAGGGAGAACACACCACACGCCTCACAGACAGTCACCCGGAGGAAACCCACGCAGACACAGGGAAAACACACCACACTCCTCACAGACAGTCACCCGGAGGAAACCCACGCAGACACAGGGAGAACACACCACACTCCTCACAGACAGTCACCCGGAGGAAACCCACGCAGACACAGGGAAAACACACCACACTTCTCACAGACAGTCACCCGGAGGAAACCCACGCAGACACAGGAAGAACACACCACACTCCTCACAGACAGTCACCCGGAGGAAACCCACACAGACACAGGGAGAACACACCACACTCCTCCCAGACAGTCAACTGGAGGAAGCCCACGCAGACACAGGGAGAACACACCACACTCCTCACAGACAGTCACCCAGAGTGGGACTCAAACCCACAACCTCCAGGCCCCTGGAGCTGTGTGACTGTCAGAAAACATCACATTTAAAATGACAGTGACTAGTCTCCTTACTTCCCAGACATTTCCAGAGTTTCACTGAGCATTTGATTCCTGCTGCACACTCCAAACGTCTAGGACAGAGGCATGTTTACCAAGAACCTTTGCTTTTAATTACAGTTTGTTTGGGAACCGAGGCTTACAAATTGTTCCAGTTTTGCAAATGGATTTTTAGCCCAGCCCTGTGAAGGACTAGTGCCCCCTCCAGGGTGTGTTCCTGCCTTGCGCCCAGTGATTCCGGGTACGCTCCAGATCCAAAGCGACTCTGAAATTGACAAGGGTTACAGACAATGAATGAATGAATGAATTTAAGCCCATGCTGGCTTGGTACAGCACTGCTGTGGCACATGCAAAATGAGGCCTGGCATTGTTTTACTGAAGTAACTGTGGACTTCCCAGGAAAGGTCATTGCTTTGATGGCAGAATGTCTCTCTGTAATCGCAGTATGTGCCTCCACATCAATGATACCTTCACACATGTGAAAGTTCAGGTGCTGACACACCTCAAACCATAATAGATGTTGGCTTTTGCACCTTTTTCTAATAAAAATCGGAATGGTTCCTTTTTGTCTTTAGCACGAGACAGTGTTTTCCTTAAACCATCTAAAATGTGGGAGCGTGTTGCTGGTATCAGATTCTCAGTTTGTTTATATTTACAATTTGCAACCTTGTTGATCACTGAAAACGTTGGAAATATTTTCTTTGTACATTTCTCAGTTAAATAAAGCTTCAAGGGATTTAACAATCCACAGAACTGAAAGAACAGATTCTAATGAGGACTAATTTGACACATACTCATTTGTAGTCATTTTCTTTAACACACAAGTGTCGTCATTACCAGTCCCACCACACTGAGAGGTCTCCCTGAGTCACAAGATGCTGCCAAACCGCAAAGGTGAAGGTTATCGCATGCTTTGTGATGCCAATACCAATTAATCTGAACTACTGCCAACACATCACTGGACAGCTAAAAGCATCTGGAGAATGCTAACTACCCAGTTGGGTTTTTGCTGATTAATGGGGCAGTGGGAAGGCCATTCTACCCACTCAGAAAAAAACAAGGCCAAAGGACAAGCAGCTGTATGATGTGGTCTTGGATTCCTAAACACTGATACCTTAATTACTTCCTAAAAGTTTTAATAGACATTTAATAAATGGAGGATATATCTGTATCAGTTCTATTACACGAGAAAGCCTTATAAAGTGTATTAGAGAGCACTTTCAACTGTTAATTTCTTCAAAATTCCAAATACAAAACCTGGCAAACGTGGTCTATATGCTATTCCTGAAACATATAGCTATACCATACATCATACGTATGGTAAATATACAGTAGTAGTAAACAGTAGTAGTAATGGAGCTCACATAACTCGTGTATAATGACCTCTCCATCGTCAATCTTTAATTCTGTGTCTTGTAACAGTGTCCAACTGGTCCAAGTAGGAATACAGGTAACTTGTCTATGAACTACTGGTCTGGGTAGTGAAAGTTTCCCAAACATCTACAGCGATTACCCTTTCTAGAAGCCCTCTGGCTCAGAAACAATAACTTCCGTTGGGTCACAGAAGTGTCTTCTACCCCACAACCCCCGTTCTTTCATAAAGACTTCCTGTCTACAAGAGGGAGCTCTATCTGGCTACCTTCCCATTCAAGAGTCAAGACAGGAACAATAGCCATACACTGTTTACTATGCAAAAATTCCTTTTCATTCTTCTCTTTTACGCTGTCTCTGCATCATTGACTCCTGGCTGACTTATCAGTAAGAGGAGGGGGGTGTCCTTGGGTTTCAGTAACACACATACCCCACTTTTCATAGCAGTGGCAGTGACAGCGTCTGAGTGGAGTCACCAGGCCGGGACGCCCCCGCCCATGTCCCCTGCCCCCTCCCCAGCTAACAACATGTTTAACAGCACGTACCTTGTGGCACTCTGCTCTCAGTTTGGCTAAAGCATAAGCAAACTGGAGTTTGATCAAAAGGACAAGCAACAGTGCGATACTCAGGGAACCATGGAAATGTAGGTAATGACTAGATACGGTTTTAAAATATATACGTAAGTATAAAACAAACATTTTTATAAAATTTTGCAAAAAAAGCATTGTGGCCTTAATTTAAAAAGTCTGCCTATCTAAAAATCCTCATCACAATTTTACAGCTGCAATGCATGTAGGATATTTATACCAGCTATTTTAATTAATTCAAATCAGTTTAGAGTTAAGGGATGGCCAAATATTTGCTTTTAGATTCATCCACTAATCTCACACTGCCATTTAGTGACCCCATTATTTGCAAGGCCACCAGCCTTTGTACTGGCCTGTAACTATGACACTGGGGAAACACTGACACCTGATATAAGAAGCAGATGTATTTGTTGTGCTTTTATACCACAATTGTTGGTATAAACGAAGCATCCAGCAAATGCTCTGTATTTGCAAATGTGTCTTTGCTGGACATTTTTGCCAAACATCATGATATAATTTATAAACCATAAAAACCATGTCTTCAGTTGGTCCAAGTATATTATCCATAATGAACAGCAGTTGTTCAGCATCTTTTAAAACATTCTGGCCAAGAACCATCAGTCCTTCATAACTTTAGACCAATCTCTAAGCTACTTTACAGGAAAGTGTGTTGTTTTAATTCTCCTGGACCTAAGTGCCTTGCCTACCACACCATCCTGTTAGATCACTTGTTGTGTAGTGTTCAGGATCCATGATTTTGCACTGAAGTGGTTTGCCTCCTACTAGGAAAAATCTAACTTCTTCTGTTAAGATAAGACAGTCTTCCTCTTCCTCTCCTGCATCTATTACTTGTGGTGTACCTCAGGGCTCTATCTTGGGACCCATCCTCTTTTCTTTGTACATGCTCCCATTTGGGTCAGTTTTTCAAAAATATAATATTTTTTGTCATTGTTATATGGATGACATACAGCTTTATCTTTCACTGAAATCAGAAGAGAATTGTTCACAAAAACACATGTTGGATTGTTTGAGGGACGTGGAGTGCTGGATGTCTAAGAACTTTCTCAAACTGAACCAAGACAAGACCAGTGTGATAATTGAGTGCAACCATGGCCAATGAACTGGGGCATCTGTCATCTAATGTACACAGCCAAGTAAAAAACCTTGATTTCATCTTTGACACTGATCTTACATTTGGAAAGCTAATAAGCACTACTGTGAGAGGTAGTTTCTTTCAACTCCATCATATAGCTAAACTTAAGAGAGTACTGTCTTTTAAAGACGTGGAAATGCTTTTATCTCCTTCCATATTGACTATAGTAATTGTCTGTACCTGGGGGTCTCTCATTCGAGCCTGTTACGATTGCAACTGGTCCAAAATGCAGCTGCAAGGCTTTTGACCGGTACTAAGAAAAGGGAGAGAATTAACCCTGTGTTGGCGTCATTGCACTGGCTACCAGTGAAATACAGAGTTGAATTTAAAGTGTTACTGTTCGTGTTTAAAGTTCTCTATGGCCTGGTTACGAAATATATTTGCGATTTTCTTTACTCTACGTCCTCTAACCAATGCTTTTAGACACCCCTCATTCTCAGTTGAGGTTCATAGGAGATCGGCTTTTGCTGCAGCCGCTCCAAGACTTTGGAACAGTTCACTTTTCATAAAGTAATCCCCTACAATAGTGACTTTTAAGTCCAATTTGAAAACCTATTTAATTTCTCTGGTGTTTGGGTCTTTTTAAATAATTTCAGTCATTTGTTCTGCTTTGGTTAATGTCGTCTTGCCCTCAGTATTTGCTCCACAAAGTTTTATTGTTAGATCCTTTTACTGGTTTTATTTCTTTTATATGTACGTTTTATAATTTTATCTGGTTTTGTTTGTTAGTTGATTTTATTTTGCAGCACTTTGGCCGACATTCACTGTCTTTTAAATGTGCTCTTTAAATAAATATGACTTGTCTTGACATAAAATAATTTAATACAAGATCACAAGGTATTCATGTCTAACATCACCTGCTGTAAGTAATATTGTGAAAAGATTGATCAAGGAAATCCAGAGAAATCTCAGTCTGTGTAGGAAGTCTGGACACCACTGTTAAGGAGTGTGACCTTCAATGCTTTAGGTGGCACAGTGACAGAAATCATTATGGACATGGGATTTATTTGGAAAAAAAGATGTCGCTTAAAGGCGATGTTCACAATTTTAAAGAAAATAACTCTTTTAAATACAATTCAGAGGATGTTTCCTTACAATTTGCTAGCTCTCCGGTCAGTTTGCATGTTTGAAACAGCTGTGGTCTTTGTATGATCCATGAGAAATGGCATCAGGAGGCATTTTGAAGGCAGAGACCTTCAAACGTTAAAAAGCATGAAAAGAGATGAGAATGTTGCTCTATTTCTGCTCCATTAGTGGGTTATTTTGCTTTTACAGATTACTTAAGGCTAAGCACCACTTAATGGACCTCCATGAATATTCCACATTATTGTAGTTACTGACAGATATAAGTATGAATTAAAATGAAAATAGCAGCTTAATTTGCTTTAAAACTGACAATTTTATTAAATTGACGGAAAAACCCGAGTTCTCTACGGAAATTCTCGAACGCGACCGTGACGTCACTGGTGGACAACAGCTGAATAACGCCGCGGTAAAACACCGTTATGACTGACTGTTATGACAGTATCTAGCTAAATAACCAACATTATTCATGACAATAGCCTAGCAATAAGCTAAACTCAAATTTAGAGGTACCGTTATTCTTGTAAATGTGATCGAAGTCGAACAAGACGCCTATTAGAGTTTCCGAACACCGTTGGGGGGGGGAGGGGACCAACGGTCCTTTAAACCTTATTCCTTGAATTAGTAAGAAATAACATGTTTTCTGACTATCAATAAACACAGTTAGGAACTCAAACTCCACTGTATTTATTTGTTTGACACTTTCATAGAGCTGGTGTTTAGCCTTTAAGGTGAAACACCAAATTTGTACGACCACTAACTGCATGAAAGTAAACACATACAGAAAGTGCTAGAAAACTTAACAGCTCAAAATGCAAACAAAATTCTATGGTAATTCAAATAGTGATTAAAAACTAACAGGCAAGTTAATCATCAGCACCATACACCCTACAGTCGTGTTGGGGTGGGGGAGTTTGCAAGAACATCATTAGTTCCACAGAATCGTCTACATTCCCTTTAACAGCCTGCCACTGCTTCAAGAATTACAACTTGAAATTCTAATGTTCAAAGGGAAAGTCATTCATCAATTCTATGCAGAAATGCGACAGTGTTCTCTGGGGCCAAAGTTCACATCAGAAGGTCGGAAAGATAGTGGGAACATTCTATGGTCAGATAAGTCCAGGATTTTGGGAAAAAGCAGAGACAGAATGGACCCGCCAGACTGTTATCAGTGAAATATGTAAAAAGGCAACATGGTTTGGGGAGCATCAGTGCCCAAGGCATAGGGGAATTTCATACATGTGAAGGTACCATTGATGGTGAGACAGTAAGAGAGACATGTACTGCCATGAAGGTGACATATTTACCTGGAGAATATTTACTATGATTATTTCAGCAAGGTGAGGCCTCAGCGTGGCTGGCACAAGAGATAGACACACTCCTGATATAAAAATCTAAATATATTCTATTGTAAATGGGATAGTGTACTCTTGCCTAAATTTCATTGTTAGCCGCAGCAGTAAGTGTCCAATACAGAGGCTGCCTTGCACTAAATGGCACAATGACATTGATCCAGTAATCAGTCAATATCTGACAAAAAAAAACATGAATAAAACAATACATTGTAATTATAACTAGAATAAATTATATTTATTTCATATTTAACTTTTATTTAAATGACAAAAATGTCATCAAAAAAGTACAAAAATGATTTCTAAATTTTATTTCCCAACTCAATGGCATTTCATAAATATAATAAACAAATTTTGAATCTGAGGCTGGTGACACATTTTAAAAGCTTTTTAATTGTGGCAGTTTTGCACGTGGGTTTTGTTGACACAAGATTTTAGCTGCTAAACTCTCTATAGTCACCGTTGTCTTCATAATTGTCAACTTCATAATATGCCATAAGAAACAGTTCCGCAGGTAGGTGTCGCAGTCACACAGCTCCAGGGACCTGGAGGTTGTGGGTTCAATTCTCGCTCCGAGTGACTGTCTATGAGGAGTGTGGTGTGTCCTCCCTGTGTCTGCGTGGGTTTCCTCCGGGTGACTGTCTGTGAGGAGTGTGGTGTGTTCTCCCTGTGCCTGCGTGGGTTTCCTCCAGGTGACTGTCTGTGAGGAGTGTGGTGTGTTCTCCCTGTGCCTGCGTGGGTTTCCTCCAGGTGACTGTCTGTGAGGAGTGTGGTGTGTTCTCTCTGTGTCTGCGTGGGTTTCCTCCGGGTGACTGTCTGTCAGGAGTGTGGTGTGTTTTCTCCCTGTGTCTGCGTGGGTTTCCTCCGGGTGACTGTCTGTGAGGAGTGTGGTGTGTTCTCCCTGTGTCTGTGTGGGTTTTCTCCGGGTCACTGTCTGTGAGAAGTGTGGTGTGTTCTCTCTGTGTCTGCGTGGGTTTCCTCCGAGTGACTGTCTGTGAGGAGTGTGGTGTGTTCTCCCTGTGTCTGCGTGGGTTCCTTCCGGGTGACTGTCTGTGAGGAGTGTGGTGTGTTCTCCCTGTGTCTGCATGGGTTTCCTCCGAGTGACTGTCTGTGAGGAGTGTGGTGTGTTCTCCCTGTGTCTGCGTGGGTTCCTTCCGGGTGACTGTCTGTGAGGAGTGTGGTGTGTTCTCCCTGTGTCTGCATGGGTTTCCTCCGGGTGCTCCGATTTCCTCCCACAGTCCAAAAACAAACGTTGGTAGGTTGATTGGCGACTCAAAAGTGACCGTAGGTGTGAATGTGTGTGTTGCCCTGTGAAGGACTGGCACCCCCTCCAGGGTGTATTCCCGCCTTGTGCTCAATGATTCCAGGTAGACTCTGGACCCACCGTGAGCGGTTACAGATAATGGATGGATGAATGGAACTCTGCAATCCCAACTTTACTTTACATCCACTTTTCTCGTACTATGCCTATTGTACTGGAAAACATATATTAAGATGTCTAAAGCCCTAATTGGACTGGAATAGTTTTACATGAGGTGCTGTGAAAGAGTGTGTGACAAGGCCCAAAACCAGTATTAGCTGGCTGTGATCTTTGGGCCCTACAACAGCTCTGAATAAATACAGACATGTTTCTGTAAGGGGAATCAATGGATGCGCTCAGAAGTACTTCCCAAAACCTCTGTCTCTGAACAGGTTTCGTCAATGCATCCACAAATGCAAGATAAAGGAACACCATGTAGTATTATTACCTTAAAATTACAACTTCAAAATGATGCTCCTCCGTCCTGTAATAGGGAGAACAGTGCCTCCTTCACTGCTCTGCTTCCCTGAAAACTAAACAATGCAACTAGAGAATCAGTTCGCAGAGAACTCCTGAGAGAACTGCATAACACACATTGGTGTTTAGCTCTCTACAAGTAGAATCCAGCTAGGTTTTTCCAGTACGGACATTATGGCAAAGGCAACAAGGCTGTACAAGAGATAAAACTGAACTGACTTTACTCAGTGAAGGGAGATGAGAGACATTACATAATTAACTCCAGTAATAGTGACCTTACCTTATGTGCACAGGTAAAACTAATTCCTGTCCATATACGTCTTACGACTATAAGAATATCTCCAAATGTATATGATTCTGAGATCCATGCTTGTGAACTCTTATCCTTCAGGTATTCTGGGAAGTTTAGGTCATGGGAATGGGAAAACATTGATTATGTGGTCAGTGATCTATGAGGTGAGTTTTTAATCACTGTCCTGGTGGAATGGTCACTCCAGCCGTGGGATGAGCCGGCCAGCTTTGAAAAGAAAAACACACACCCAGAATATCACACATCCACACTGGCCATTACTTCTTCTTTGGCTACTGAATCCTCCACTTCATCGTGTGTGGGGTCAGTGTCCTGTGTCAAATGTCCTGTCTCTTCTGGCAGATTCATAACCTGTTCTTTTGCTTTAAACGTCTAACTTTGCTGATGGTAGAGATTAGCATTTAGCTTGTGGCCATTTCCAGATTTATACAATTTCCCAAATTTTTAATTTTCATTTTCCCATTTTCCCAAGGGTTTGTAAAATACCTGATTACTTGGGTCAGGTGAATTGAAGCAGGGAAAACACCAGAATATTACAAGGGAAGGAGACTTTAGAACCAAACTTTGGAGCCACAGTTGCAATGGAATTTCCAGGAAGTTATATGGAGATTCCCTGGGGCTTTAGGTCAGTTTAAGAACAATTGTTTAGCTCACCTCATCTAAATTCCATACCGGACACATGGAAGTGATGCTACAGCATTCCTGCCTCTGCTTCGATGTAAACGTAGCTCTCTAGTATTTGCACAAGTGTGCTGTGTGATACATATGACATTTAGAGGATCTATATGAAGATGACTTGATGTTTTTTAACCATGGTAATGCTCACAACACCTGAGCCCCATCCTCTCCATCTTTAACACCCTGTTCAGAACAACAGTTCATTCATTGATTCATTATCTGTAACCCTTATCCAGTTCAGGGTCACGGTGGGTCCGGAGCCTACCTGGAATCATTGGGCACAAGGTGGCAACACGCCCTGGGAGGGGGGCGCCAGTCCTTCACAGGATGACACACATACACATGTTTTTGGACCATGGGAGGAAACGGGAGCACCCGGAGGAAACCCACATGGACACAGGGAGAACACCCCAAACTCCTCAGTCACCCGGAGTGGGGCTCAAACACACCACCGAAGGACCCTGTGTCCAAGCACACACTAGCGAAGAGCACTAGTTCCCTTAGTTCTCTTTATTCTCTTCATGTTTATGCCATGTTTCACCTGTCAAAAAACAAACAAACAAACAAAAACCACGTATGTCCATTTTGTTTATTTATTTTACGACATAATTTGAACACAGCAGCTGTCCTTCACATTGCGTATGAAAACGTCACGATCAATGGAACAACAGAAATTCTCCAAAATTACTTTGAATTTACAACGATTTCCATCAAACGTTAAGAAAGTTTATTACTTTTTTCTGTAAAAGTTGCTATTCTGGAGATACATGTTTTTGGTTGGAGCTTCAGATCCCAAAATGAATGTGTTAATGCGGTTTTCTTTTTCAAAATGTGGTGGAACATGTGACATTTATGTAGTGAACCTACGATGGAAACCAGCAAAAGAGGAAGCCATATCAAGAATGCTCTCAACCCTTCACCTTTCCACATTGTGTCTTGCCCCGTCTTTGACCTTGTACCGTTTCCTTAGAATGTTTCTCCCTGGAGAATACTGACATACGGAATACTATGGAAAGCGGCCATCACATCAGCTATGTTCTGCTTGATTAGAAAACAAACAAACAAACAAACAAACAAAAAAGGTGTACTGAGTAGTTGGTTTTATTTTGGCACATACACTTTATATACAAAACGATCCAGATATCCAGTGTAATTAAGTGCACTGATTAAATGAATATACTTGATCTTGCATGCACATATCCGTCCAGTCACCATGTAATAACATCAATTAACAGCTTCATTTGAGTGCAGGCTAAATCTGAGCGGTGTAAAGACTCCCACCGAAGGGCTGTGAAGCAGTGGAACCAGATCTAATTACTGAAATATATATATATATAAAATCCCAGAATTATCTTCAGAAGTGCATTAAACAGCATCTGTCTCACAATGTGGTTTCTCCTTGAATCTGCACTTCATGTCCAAACCTATCCCGTGTCTGTCGACCGGGATAATTCCTAGAACTCCAGGGAGCCCCTTCCGCAGCCCATTGACCCGCAGTGGCCCTTATAGTATTAATATTCTGAGGTATGCGTGAGGGGGACACCAAGCATCTCGACAGGGGGGTGGGGTGGGGCCCAGCTTCCCTCATCGTGGCTTTCTGAGGTCTCACCATGAACATGTTCCTGTGGTAAAGGGAGGTCTTGACTGTCCTCATGGTTTGTTTGCATTGTCACTCTTCCTCTGGTCGACTGCCAAGAGGAAAATAAAATTAGAGGACCATTGAAAGACTGGGCTCTGAAACCCTTCTGAGAGGAAACCCCAGGAAGCTGTTTTTGAAGAATCATTTATCCGATGGCTGGACCGCTGAGTGAAAACAGATATTATAAGTCAATGAAAGAAATAGTGACTTTGAAAACAGGAAGTAGTTCAGATAACCGGTCAAAAACAGTGTAATTTAATTTGCATAGTCAAAGATAACAAGGTGGAGGAAATCAAGCGCATAAGTGTGAACCCATGACAGTTCCAGAAAGGCACTTCACTTCCAATTAATGGGAAACAGACGGGGCAATGAACGAAGCGTGAGGGACTATGCGGATTCTGACATGGAGATGATGCCCAGTGAGTACAGCCACAACGGTGGTGTTTTTTTTCCTCTCTCTCTCTCTCTCTCTCTCTCTCTACCTGAGCTTACAGCATTTCCCCTGAGGGTGATGGCTGTGTCCCGCTTGTGTGTTTCCCACCCGCAGGAGTGGGAGTTCGCCCCTTATCGGCGCTATCGCACTCCAGGAGTGAAGGTCGCTGCGTTGGTAGAGGCTTTTTTGGCAGCAGGCTGATGGAGAGAGAGAGAGAGAGAGAGAGAGCAGACAGGTTTCAGCAACAGTGTGCGAGAGGAGCAGTGCGAAAGCTGAGCGAGAGGCAGACGCGGCGCCAGTTTGGCTTCCAGCCGATTTCACTCCGTTTGGCTTTTAAACGTGTCGTTCATTCATCATCGCGTGTTTGAAAAAATGCCGCGGCGCTTTGCGAATGTTTCACGCTTCAGGTAAGAGTTTGTCCTCTTGGCAGCGCTACACACGGCGATTCGAACCACGCCAAGACCGCGTGCTGTTCACCCACCGAGGCCCTTTTTAGTCGCTCGTTCAGTTCCGTTAGGATTCGCCTTTCATCTCCCTAAACTTTTTGGCGTACGTCTTTTACGTTGTGTATAACTCGCCCTGCAGCGGATAGCGTCTTGCAATTAGTGTCTTAACGCTACCTCACTGCTGCGTTTAACTTAATGCGATGCTTTCATTCGTGCAAGATAATAATTTGCCACGCGGAGAGAGGTGTACGTGGGGTGCGTGAAATTCTGCTCTTTTTCAGAAAGAGGGGGAAGGGGCAAATCTCAGAACTATGTCAACAGTAAGGACACCGTTAAAGAGGAATTCCATCGATTCTTCAGAACCCCCCCCCCCCCCCCGTAGGTCAGTCTCTGAAATGTAAACAAAAGTCATTTATACGGGTTTTGACGTGAAATGGTCCATTTGTTTTAGAGAAACTGAGCGGCTGTGATTAACTGACAGGGATTAGGACTGAACCCAGAAGTGTTGGAGATTTTGCATGTCTCCATCATGACAAATTTTTAAACTAGTGCCCTTCCCATAACCATTTGATGCAATCCCTTCATATCCAGTGCCTTGTAGAGGTGATGATTACTTAATGGCATTTCACATCAAACCATTGTAAATGGCTTTAATCACCTCTCAACATCGGTGAAAGCCTCCTGATAAATCCACAGTGCTTTAAACCGCCTCAGTCCGTACGATCGCTGCACTTTAAAACGGTTCCTCAGTGTTGTGTAGTCAGCTGTTGGTGCTTTTTAAGTTTCCAAGTTGCACGAAGAAAGAAGTGTTTGCACTCATCCAGAAGATAAGGATTGAACTGTTGTCATTTGAGCTAACGGTGTTAATGTTGAAATCAGTCCTCCTTTATTTCTTTTTTCACTCATATCAGATGGATTTATGGCACTTAAAAAGTATCACAGCACAAAAGTTGTGAAGTTCTCAGCTTGTCTAATCTCTGTTTCTCACAAAAAACAAATGACCCGGACTTTAGAAACAGCTGGCTCACTTCACAAAGATGCTGAATCGTGAGAAGGCGATGGTTCTCTTGTACATTTCACATAGTCACAGGAGTGATTCAGCAATAAATGGTCATGCGAGAATTTACCACAGCAGCTTTTTTCCCGCTTTATTGGGAGTAATTCCCGTAGTGAAAGTTGTGCTCTAAGCTCATACAATCAATCTGTAAAGACATATCTCTTGACATACTTTAGACAAACTAAGATTTCATAATGTAGTGGGACTCCTGAATTTTTTTAAACATGTTTGTATCCATTAGTCGGACTGTTTATTGGCCGTTTTATTGTCTTCTATCCCAGTACACACCTTTGTATGTGATAATAGATGTGCCCTGGCTTAGCCACACCGTCCGTATCGCCATGAGTTATATTTGTCTGTGATCTTCATGTCTAGGCTCAAAATAGACACTATGTAGAAATGCAGTGTAATGTTGGCACTGTTCCTGTCACCTTTGCCACTGGCAGACGTCCCAAACCTGCAGACGTTTAACACATTTGGTTTGTTCCACTGACTGACAGCGAAGATCTGTGGGACTGCGGCTTTCTCCTCTTTTTCTTTTTGTCACTTCCACATGACATGGCAGAGACAGGCCGTTCTGATGTGTATGTGCAGTAGAGATATGGTCGATTAGCAGATTTGTAGAAGAGTCTGTTTAAAAAGTACATTTTATCTTAAACAACCAAAAGCAAAATGAAATGTTTGATTCAGATTCATTCACAGATTTCAGAATCTGATCGGAATATCATTGTTGACTTGGGATGATTTAGTATTTATTGCATGGTCTTGGGGCGGCACGGTGGTGCGGCGGGTAAGTGTCGCAGTCACACAGCTCCAGGTACCTGGAGGTTGTGGATTCGATTCCCGCTCTGCGTGACTGTCTGTGAGGAGGGTGGTGTGTTCTCCCTGTGTCTGCGTGGGTTTCCTCCGAGTGACTGTCTGTGAGGAGTGTGGTGTGTTCTCCCTGTGTTTGTGTGGGTTTCCTCCGGGTGACTGTCTGTGAGGAGTGTGGTGTGTTCTCCCTGTGTCTGCGTGGGTTTCCTCTGGATGACTGTCTGTGAGAAGTGTGGTGTGTTCTCCCTGTGTCTGCGTGGGTTTCCTCCGAGTGACTGTCTGTGAGGAGTGTGGTGTGTTCTCCCTGTGTTTGTGTGGGTTTCCTCCGGGTGACTGTCTGTGAGGAGGGTGGTGTGTTCTCCCTGTGTCTGTGTGGGTTTCCTCCGGGTGACTGTCTGTGAGGAGTGTGGTGTGTTCTACCTGTGTCTGCGTGGGTTTCCTCCGGGTGACTGTCTGTGAGGAGTGTGGTGTGTTCTCCCTGTGTCTGCGAGGGTTTCCTCCAGGTGACTTTATGACTAGTTCACTTCCTTTGCCATAAGTATTCAAAGATAAGAGTGCAGCAGTAGACCAAGAACAGAAGTGTGGTATAACGTGATACTAAGAGGAAAGTAACAGGAGGAAATTACTGAAAAGTCTCTGTAATCCAGATCAGCTCCTGTTTTCACTGTAAATATGTTTTTACATTTTATTTTTTAAATCAGCCCATTTTTGCTTTGACACAAACATGCAGCTCTCACGCAGCGTAACACACATGACCACAGAGATAGCAGATTAGAGGTGGCAGACCAGACATACACAAACACTCTCCCTCGTTAATCCTTTTCTACGTGCAAGAGGGCGGACGCAAAGGTGGATGCTCTATTGATACATATATACACCATGTGTTCATTTACTTGAACATTAAACTCCGGTTAAACATTGATGCAGAATCACAAACAGGAACTAGGTAATCAGCGTATGAGTTGTTCCCAAGTGGTGTAAAAGTCTATGCATCACTGGTTCAATAGCAAGGATGAGTCAGGGCTAGCGTCTGCCCCCGGTGTCCTCCTCCGAGCGCATGTTGTCGTCCAGTGGCATTGTGTTAGTGCCATTAACCTCTCGTTATGGAGAAAGCAAGTACCTCAGTTTCTCAGCTTCATAGCATGGTGTGTGTGATGGGAAAATGCAATATAACATTGTAATGAGCTAATAATGATAATAATAATCCACCAATATATTCTATAAATATTGTTATAGACGCATACACATATTTTTAAGGTAGTAATATATAATAGGACGAGATGCATAATATTTTGAGAATATTATGGAAAGTGCAAGAGCATATTTAGCATAAAATATTTGGTACCAGAACAATAGTTTAAATATCAAAAGTTTATAAACGTCATAATTACATGTTTATATACTATTCCAGGGGGCAATGATGCAAGTATAGTGATTCTGCCTACTGTTTATGCATGTCTTATTAATTATCCACAACAATTGTCTCTAAAGTGAACGTTGTTGACTTACTATAATTAGTTTATACGTTTTTTACAGCGTAAAATATCATGCTGGAGTATTTTTATAGTCTGTCTGTGGAGCAGCGTTGCTCCCCCTTGTGGTTAATGTGCATCTGCCTTAATTAAAGACGTTTGTGGTGTATCAGTGTGAATCATAATGAGCCCAGTGTGATGTATGTGCTGCAGGACTCTTTGCCTTGCTGCTGATTGTGCTGGAGTGGACCCGGCCTGGCTTACCTTCTCCACTGCGGCCAATCTGTGACCTGCGTGTCCTTGACCACTTCATCAAGGAGGCACGGGATGCTGAGGCTGCTATGGTAAAACACACGTGGATATTCCGTATCATCACACCCAAGTACAGAATCAGTTTTAATACTGTGGATTTAAACCTAAGCTCACTGTTTCTCTTGTTATCCCAGAGGGTTTGTAAAGACGAGTGCAGTGTTGGGGTGTCCCTCAGGGTTCCGTTGACCAGAGTGGATTTTGGTGTGTGGGAAAAGAAAAATGTGAGTGTATATATGTCAGTCTTTTACCTATGTTTCCATCTTTTATGAGAACACCTGTACATCCAGCCCTGAGATAAAGGGTTTCTTCACAGTGGCGTTAAAATCCTGTTCCCCGTGTGTCCTTCTAGATGGAGGAGCAGGCTCGAGAAGTTCAGACAGGCCTGTGGTTGCTAAACAAAGCCATCAGCTCATTACGAACATCCATTAGCAACTCTGCGCTGCATTCCCACTTAGATGCCAGCATAAGAAACATAGCCAGCATTGGACAAGTGCTGCGCAGCCTCAGTATACAGGTGAGCCATTACATAAGCTACCGAGCATCCCGTGGAACATTTCCCCACTCAAAGTCAGAAGTCACTTCTGTGTGCTGATAGTTAAAGGGCAAAGTGTACATGACTTCGTAGTGGTTCTGTTTGGGAACTAACACTGAGTTTACGTGCGTACGTGTGTGTGTGAGTGTGTGAGTATGAGCGAGGGAGAGTTGGATCCAACCCTATCGCAGACTTTTAGATACTGATACGCATGTTTGTGGAAGACACACACATTCACAGAATTCTTGGAAACACTGGATTGTATCTCTGTGTTCAGAGAATGCTGGGAGACACAGTTGAGCACTGTCTGTGTGAGTGTCTCACAGCCACTAAAGCAAACATCAAATAAACATAACCCCCTTTCTGTCCGACGATACCTCACGTCATACCAATACAGATAACACCTGGGAAAATTCAGACACCACTAATATAGACACATACGTAGTAAGAAATAAGAAGGTTCATGCTTTTTTTTTTCTTTGTCTCTTGTCTCTTTCGTTGCAGGACTACGTGCCTACCCCTGGTGGTATAGACATCCAGGAGACATGGAGAGTGTCTTCTGCCTTAGAGCTCTTCCAGGTCCACATAAATTTCCTGCGTGGGAAAGTGCGTCTCCTGCTTGCCAATGCTCCTGTCTGTCAGCAAGATGTCAGCTGATTGAAACAAACCGGGCAGGGACCCAGTTGATTGGAGCGTTTTATGACGCAAGGTTGGACGTTGCACCATGTACCTTGCTTTTAAAAAAACGAAAACATTAAGGGTGTCGAGCTCAACTGGGCTTTGGGGGGTAAAGGTGGGAGGAATTACAGCACTTTGAAAGTTCTCGCTTTGGAGAAATATATTTAAGTTCATGGACACTAGATTCTTTTAGGATGTAGTATTCCTTACCATTGGTATGACCAGTGTTGCACAATTTCTATGACATACAGCCAATCATTATCCATTTGTTGCCATCCAATCACAGCTGTATCGGACGCTTGTGTTCAATCTCAAATGTATTTTTTATTGCTTTTATAGTGTTCATTATTTATACAGATGTATATTTTAATAGCTAGAAACCCTCACTGTCTATGGCAGGTTTTTATTATAAAAGTAGTATAAGGAAGCGGCCTGCTTTTCACCTTCAGCCTTTACCACCTCTAAAAGTCAAACTGCTGATGAAGACACGTTTGCCGTTATCAATAATGCACTGCAGGTTTTATACAGGTTTTATTAAGTTTGTGAAGGTCTGTGTGAATGAGTGTGTGTGTGTGTGTGTGTGTGTGTGTGTGTGTGTGTGAGACGTAGCTGTCAGAGAGAAGAGGCTGTTTACGGGTCACTTCTGGTGAGAGGAAGAGAGACCAAATAGTTGAATTTTGTGGGGAGGGAAGTGGGGGCCTACGTGAGGACTGATGTGGCTGAGAGTTGATTATCAGCGTCCGCACTGGACGTGTGAGCGCGAAGCCCCCGTGCAGATAGCATCACTGCCAGGAAAAATATTGATTGGTTTGCGTGATGAACATCCTGCATGACTCCTGCTCTGGGCCCAGTCTGGTTCCGCTGGCCTGGGAAACGATTGACGTTTCTCTTTTTTGGTCGTTCTTGTTTTTTTGGCTGTTTTTCTTCTTTTCTTTCCTTTTTTTTTTAATGTTTTTCTGTGCTGTTCTTTTTTTTAAGGTTTGTTACTGCAAATGTAAAGAAGGAAGTTTGTAATTCCTGTTTTCTGTTTTTGTTGTTTGGTATTTATATGCTAAATATTGTACTGAGTAAAAAAGAAATATAGATAATTGAAAAAAACACGGATGAAGGATGTTTGCCTGTTTGTCTGGAACTCTTCAATCATGCGTCTGAGTGCACTCCTTGCTACACACTGAATCTGTGGCATTCTCTTAAGCTTCCTTGGGCATGCTGTGAAGGTCACAGAACTTTAGAAATCCAAGACTCTCTGTAAGTATATGAAACACAGTCTAATAATTTCTTAAAGATAATGGAAAAGCATTAATAGACTGAGAAAAATGTTGCTGTCTTGTCCTTTTATGAACTAATTCAACTCTGCTGCTTGGTCATGGAAAAAACTGTCATGATGAACGCTGCAGTTCTGAAGAGTAAATAAAACCTTTCAAAATGACACATGCTTGTGAGTGTTTCCTGTCTCAATATAATTTATGAAAAGTATAATCTGCTCTGTAAGTACAGAAACCACTTCCTGTTCACTTCGAAGGACAACAATCTCATTTACATACGACACATCAACATAATCCCACTCTCAATACGCTCAGTAACTACTAAGAGCCAACTGATAGAAATGTGGTTTGTACTGGTGTTTAAAACAATGGCCGCAGAGGAGGCCTCTCTGGTGTCGCCTGGTAGACTGTCGCAAAGGTAAAAGCACAGGAGGGGATTTGTTTAAGCAGAGTTCACGGAACAGTCAATAATAATAGAGAAGCTGAACTTAAAGACCTAGAATTAGCATAGAGACATGATCACAGGTGCAGGTTTACTGTGGTCAGAATAGTTTCTAAACTCACTGTCCTGTGGATCTAGCTTATTTTAGCGTGTAGGTGAACTTTTCAGCTGTGTGGTTATACACTGAAGTCCATAGGTTGCTCCACATGCCTTGTCAGCCATCTTTTAACCCTGTTTTTTGCTAATTGATAATCAAAACTCCAGATTAAGTGCTATTTGAGTGGTGCAACATTCTCAGCGCTGCAGGGACTTTACTGTGGTGGTCTTGAGTTAGTGTGTGTTGCTGCTGGTACTTTTAAACACACACCTACCAAATTTAAAGTCAAACAGTAGGTCGTCTGATGCTGCGCAGCTTGTGGAGGTCATCAGCTAGTCCTTCAGCAGTGGTCAACACTGTTAGTGTGATAGCTTTGGTTAGTGGAATATTCTTAGTTCAGCAGGGACACTGAGGTTTTTAAAAACTCCAGCAACACTGCTGTCTGATCCACTCCTTTTATTCATTCATTCTTTGTCTGTAACCCTTATCCAGTTCAGGGTCACGGTGGGTCCAGAGCCTACCTGGAATCATTGGGCGCAAGGCGGGAACACACCCTGGAGGGGGCGCCAGTCCTTCACAGGGCAACACACACTCACACACGGACGCTTCTGAGTCGCCTATTTACCTACCAACGTGTGTTTTTGGACTGTGGGAGGAAACCGGAGCCCCCGGAGTGATCCACTCCTACCAGACATTAATACATCACCAATACATTAGTGTCACTGCAGTTATGAGATTTATTCACTGTCCAAATAATACCCATTTTATGGCGGTCCTGACCAATGAAGATCAGTGTGAAAAAGGGCAAACGATGTATGCACAGCAACAGATGGACTACAGTCTGAAATTATAGTACTACCAGAGGCTGCATCAAATACCAGGTGACTTGAATGTTATGGCTGAGCGGTGTAAGTAGATTCAAGGCCATTAAATGCTTTAACGAGGATGGTGTCACTGATGGAAAACCCTGCATCAAAGCCATATGTATTTTGTCTTGTAATAAGAGGAAATAAATAAATGACAAGATTGTGTAATGTCCTTTTTCCTTTGTAGCATTTAATAAAGCCATTTCTTAAAAGGGTGGCATGGTGGAGCAGCAGGTAGTGTCACTCTCAGACAGCTCCAGGGTCCTGGAGGTTGTGGGTTTGAGCCCTGTTCCGGGTGACTGTCTGTGAGGAGTGTGGTGTGTTCTCCCTGTGTCTGCGTGGGTTTCCTCCGGGTGACTGTCTGTGAGGAGTGTGGTGTGTTCTCTCTGTGTCTGTGTGGGTTTCCTCCGGGTGACTGTCTCTGAGGAGTGTGGTGTGTTCTCCCTGTGTCTGTGTGAATTTCCTCCGGGTGACTGTCTGTGAGGAGTGTGGTGTGTTCTCTCTGTGTCTGCGTGGGTTTCCTCCGGGTAACTGTCTGTGGTGTGTTCTCCCTGTGTCTGTGTGGGTTTCCTCCGGGTGACTGTCTGTGAGGAGTGTGGTGTGTTCTTCCTGTGTCTGCGTGGGTTTCCTCCGGGTGACTGTCTGTGAGGAGTGTGGTGTGTTCACCCTGTGTCTGCGTGGGAACATCTCCACAGTGATGTACAAGGTTTTTCTTGGTCTTTTTTATTCTAATGCTTCATGACATGCCACATACATAAAGGATCAGTGTGGTCTTCTCAGTGAAGGGATGTACAGACACTTGTGGAATTTGTAGATGTAAAACTAGAGTGGAACATTTTTTCTCATTTGAAATTTGAAATATATGGTGCGCTGCTAGGCTTTGTATAAATCAGGAGTAGTATTTATTTAATATATTTGAATACACTTATGAACATTTAGTTCCTGGAGGAACTACATGCATATCGTAATTTCCTTCTCTTTCCATCACACCCACTTCAACTTAAGAAGGGGTTGTTAATGAGCATTAGTCCCATCAGGTGTGTTGGGAGCAGAGGAATCTCTAAAGTGTGCGGGGCAGTGGCACACCAGGACCATGATTAAAAAATCACTGCCCTAAATAACTAGCACTCAAAATCCTAAAGATGTGACATTACAAGACATTATATTGCCCTCAAGTGGGCACAAGAGATCCAGACACTCATATTTAACAGCAAAAAGTAGGTTGTTGTCTTTTCACATTACAAATGGTAGGTGAACATCTGGTCATCTTTTATTTACACAAATATACAACAGAAAAAATAGTTTGACTAAACTAATATTATAAATTCTCCTTCAAGAAAATTAAAAAAAATGTTTCCAACTATTCCCTATATTCTCACAAATAACAGAAGCAACATGCAAATAGTCACAGCAAATAAAGCACCTCGAAACAGCACAATAATACAAAATTACTTACAGTTTTGCCTTAAGTTACATCAAATCTACACAAACGTACACATACAGGACTAGTTTTACAGATATGGGTCAATGCTTATTTCCTGAGAGCACTGACCTTCTGTGCTTTCTCTCATCTAATGTCTGTTAAACATGGCCATTGTGCAGAACATTCAGGCGCTCTGTCACACTTAAAAACAGAACTCTTATAATTCCCATGTCACCTATAGAGTGCCAATAGAGAGAAATCTTTTTTGTACTATGTACTGGAATCCGGCCATTTTGTGCAGCTGTCTGTGAGTCTCTAAGCAGTTGGGTAAAACACTTTTATATGGATGGCAGAGTTGTTCCTTGTTCGTGTCAGCGGCTCCCCAGCTTCATCCGGGTCGTCTGGCTCCAGATCATCTATCAGCTCTACAGTGGAGGTGTTAGCAGCCAGCTGTAAAGCCCCCTGGCTGAAGGCCTGCAGCTGCAGAGCAATGTTAATGGCTCTATTTATAGCAAGTCCAAGACCATGAATGCAGATTTCCTTGTGCCCTGCACCACCATCCAGCAGTTTCTGACACCTGGCAAGCTGGGCCTTGAAATCTGTCTTCATGTTGATGTAGACATCATTGCGCCTCTTGGGAAGCTTCCTGGGCAAACGTTTGCGCAGAGTGTACTCTACTGGGTCCATCTCAACAGCACCGCCCTCAGATGCAGGAAAACCCAAAGGGTTCTGGGCCATGGAGGCTGAGACCTGATTGCGTGGGTCTGCCATCTCAAGGCTTCTGAAGACAAAAACTAAAGAATCGGCCTGGTAAAGATAATACACAATAATTAACAAAACAGGAAAATAATTTATAGAAACAGAACATTCAACCAATCAGCAGCTACTCAGTTAACAATAAGGCAATTGGTTGGTTTGATGTTTATTTAACTCTATAATTAGACTCAATATAGAACAGCCACATCTTATACTTTCTTTACCACATTAATAGCTATAATATGCTTTTCAGAATTTTTATTGCGATACAGACGGGTATTTGCTACAGTTAATTGACAGTTTGCTTCACTGCAGTGAAACGGATGGCGGTTTTTAAATGTGGCAGTAGCAGTACGTTGTGTCCGTGTCAAATCGTCTATTGTGACAATGTCTTTAAATCCAGTGATAGTCATATCGCAGACCCTGCTGTCAGACATTACACCCCGATTTACAGCAATAAGCTCATGGCAACGCACAGCTCCTCCTGAATTTGTAGCTAAATCACGGTTTAAATATTCACTATCGAATCGTTATATTTGTGAGCAGCTTGTTTTACATTTAAAAGAAAGTGGACATAAGAACAGAGACCACCTGATCCTCTCTCAGAGCCCAACGCACCGCCTCGCTGCTGAAGAACCGGAAGAGTTACGAGTTGAACCGGAACTGGTATCTGTCTGGCGTTGATTTTCTCCGGGAGGGCTGTGTTTTTAAATAATGAGGCTAAAGCCCGCTAAATGACTACACAAACGAACACGACTAATGCGTATAAGACATTACTTCGTGGCCTTACAGCAACGTAATACTTCGGCTGACGCTCCTGTGTCAGTGTTCCTCCTGCTGAAGGCTGTATGTGCTGAGTTTACAGTGGACGGATGGAAAGAAGCTACACTGCCCCGCTTTTAACTGCAGCACATATGACATACAGATCAGCCGCCATTACAAACCGATTACACTGGTACACATATCAACTTATCAAAATACAGCAAATGATAGAACAATTATTATGGCATGAACGCACTATTTATTAAAAGCCTTAATAGCATAAATTGAATTAAAAGAAATTTAAATTTATCCCAGTAAACAATTAGCCGTTGATTCAACGTTGAAAAAACGTAATGACTGCCGTCTAATCAACGTTCTCTTAAGGTTGAAAATGAAAGTTGAAAAGACGTCCAAACACAGACATTGAAAATACCACTATTAGACGTATTTTAGACGTCCATTGACGTTATTAATTGGTCCCGAAATAAATTACTTGTATAAAACGCATTTTGGACGTCATCCATTGGTCACCACTTAACTAACTTATTAAGATGGATGGCCCATTAATCCAACAGCGTCAGGCCGTGAATCTCATTTGTCAGTCCTCCTCTCCTCCTCTCATCGCTGAGTCCGGCAAATGACATCACTATTTCTGAAAGTCACATGATTGATAGTCAACATGGCGGAAAACGCAGTGTACGAATCTCTGGCTGTAGCAAGTGGAAATAGTTGTAAATAAACTCAATGTTTTTGCATTTTATACGATTCTGTAATATATTATGATGTACACAAAATTTAAGTCACATATATTCCTGGATGTATAGTATATGGTTGGTCAGTGAAATATTTGCCTAGCTAATAATGAGGTTAGTCTCAGCATCTCCACTAAATTTGATTGGGATATAAACGATATGTTTATGTTCTAATATGAACGAGTCGGTGAATTAAAATAAAGGCTAATTGTTGTGATTTCTAACAATCTCGACACTTTCTCTACATTTTTAGGCATCCTTTTTAAGAATTTCGTTCTTATTGCATTTACTTAAAAAAAAAAAGTTTGTATTTTTAATGACACCTTATAAAAGCACATTTTCAAAAGTAAAGTACACTGGAAACAAAGTATTTATTTATTTGTATTCCAAAATAATTGAATAATTATTAACAACAATGCAAAAAGTTAAAAATTAAGAAAAAGCACACATTCAGCTTTTTTAAATTTACAAATTCTACAGTTAAAACAAATTTAAATAGGAAAACAATGTAATAAAAGCAAATATTCTGTTTATTATAAAAACAAACTACAGAATACAAAGAATATAAATAATGAATAATGAAATAAAACAAATCTGTACAGAGAAAATAAATGGCACGCAATAACAGGTTTTTACTAATAAAACAAACTGTGCCATCACACACACACACACACAAAAAAAAAAAACCAATACTATGTAACAGCAAAATGCAAACAGCAAAACAATATAATAAAAGCAAGCAGTTTTTTAAAATCCAACAAAAACTAGAGAATGAAAAAAGCAATCAATCTGACTCATTCAAAAGCTACACGTGAAAAAACATTTTCAGCTTCATATCTGCTGAATCCTTCCAATTTTCTCAGCAGAAGGATGGTGATCTTAAAGTGAGATAAATGATTGATTAGACAGGACAATGCAATGTTAATAAACAACATTTTTTAAATATAATTTCTTACCTCTGGAGTCATGACTTCTAAAACGAATGAGGTACTCTTCAGACTTGCTCTGTTGCATTTTATCACCTCAAATGTCCTCTCTATGATGGCTTCAGTCTATGAGAAATTAAAAAATTTATTTATACACTATTGGACATAAATATGAACAGACAGTAAAATGATGCTTGTGACATTAATTTTTTTTTACTTATAATCAAGACTTGACCTGAGCACCATTTAATTTGTTTTTGAAAGAATGGTGAGCCATACACCAATTATAAAAGATCAGATTATTATAATAGGACATTGGTTCCCAATTCTGGAACAGAGAGCCTGCACATTTTAATTATTTCTTGCTGTAACTCACCTACCACTGGTCACCAGTCTTATCCAAAAAGGGCCAGTGTGGCTGCAGGTTTTAATGCTTATCAAGCAGGAGTTCAGCTGATTATATTTGTTTAATCACCTGGTTTCGGTCTTCAAAGTATTGAAAAGGTTTGTTTCTGCTTAGCTGTAATGAAAACCTGTAGCATCTGTTTGTGGATAAGACTGTTGACCTCTGAATAAAACAATTGGTTTGATCAGGTGTCAGTTGCATCAGAGCAGGACACTCTGAATTGCAGAGTAGGGAGTACTCCGGGACAAGGAATGGAAACCACTGGTTTCAAACTGTTCGACACATCTAGCCTATTTATTTTCACAGGTGACATGCTTTATGATCATAGTATAACCGTAAAACGAAACCTGACCTTTGTGTTTAACCCATCTGTGGACACACACACACACTTTTGAGGGTTAGGTGCCTTGCTCTAGGACACTTCAGCCATGGATGGTCCTGCCTGTTGTGGGGATTGAACCAGCAACCTTCCAGCACCAAGGCCATGACTGCCTGTTTATTTATAAATAAACCATATCTTAAATGTGTTCACCTGTTCTTCATCAAAAACTGATATGCTTCCGTCTCTAATTTGCTTCATCTTTGGGTGAAATGTGGGGTTCTCATGAAGGAACATCCTGTTGGACCTCAATATTCCTTGTTGTAAATTCCTTTGTAGTGTCTACAAGCAGAAATAGAGGCTAATAACTGTTTTAAAAATGAAACAAGCAAAAAGTTGCTTTCTCCAATATAATATGAATATACCTAAAACAGTAAAGAAAAAGGGAGGAAAAAAGCTAGCCTAAAATAAAGTGTCCACAAATAGGTATATTTACAAATAAAAATGCTCTTTACAAGAATTTCTTCATCCGTTACATGGTTGATGACTGATCCTTCTCTTATGGCTGCGTATGTCCTGGAGGCACAAAAAAAGTTTACATTTTTTTAAATTCATGTATTAAATACAAATAATCTAAGAAAACATTTTACATAATAAATTAAACCTTTTATATAGATAGGGCTCTGGGCGGTGACAACCACAGCTAAATGGCACGTCTTCTTGCAATGTTTCCACTCCAGCACAGTCGGCATGCAGCTGAGCCCCACAATACTGACACTGGACCCAATTCACTGATTGCACTTCTGAATACATTGATCTAAAAAAAAAAAAAAATACACCACAGGTTTTAGACCATATATTTCAATGTTAAATTGGTAAATTGTTTATGCAAAAGATAATTTTCTATTACTTTTTTCCTATCCTTTGGTACACACAGGCATATATGTCCAGTGCAAGACAGTGGTAGTGGTGTGTAGATTTTCGTTCTTGCTCCGTCTCTACTGGTGGTAGAGGTTCCTAGTGAGAATATTTTTTTTCATTATGGTCAGTGTAATACTGGAGTGAAACAGTACATGTAGCAAAGCAAGAATTCATAGCAATGAATTTTTTTTTAAAGAAATAAGACTCTATAACTCTATATCTATATATAATTTATATTCCATGATATCAACCAATAAAGAAATATAACCAAACAGGAACTGAAATCAACAGAAGTATCAGTATACTGGATCATTACGTTGAATTATTAAAATTGGATTGTTTAATATTGTTTAATCTTTAATATCAATCTACTGTAACCAATCTTGAAACGTAACCTGGCTGCACACATGTTCTCCGACCCGGAAGACAGGTTGCAAGTGTCCTTTCAAAAGAGCTTTAGCATCATCTGTCCAGTGGGCAAATCTCTTTCCATAGCTTAAAAAAAAGATCATATATGTTTTCAATAATCAAGTAAATTGCTGGGGAAAATAAAAAGAAAAGAAGAATATATGATCTTACCCTTCTATCTCAAAGTTCTCCATTATCATCACACACCACCATTTACGTAGCATTGGCATGTCATGCTAAATAAAATAACTTAAATTATTATTATTTATAAGAAAAATCTTATTTATAAATAAGAAATATAAATAAATAAAATCTACTCACAACAGTGAAGTCGAAAGAGCCATCCAGTACAACATAAAGTGCATACTTGAAAAAGGAGAAAGACAGATACACAATCATTTAATATACACATGACAGAAAAGCAATAAATAAATACATAAAAATAAGATAAAATAAACAGATAAGTTTCAAAATTGTCACCATTAACATGAAGATGCCACAATCATTTCCCCAGTGCTGAATTGGAAGGTCCTTTTAATAGAAAAACATTCCGTTAGAAACAACTTAATATTAACATAAAGGTGGGAAAGAGTTGTGTTTTATTTGTTTTTTTTTTACCTGCAAATCCCACCCCGTTTTCTCCTCCCACTGTCCTGGGTTCAGCATCTGAGCCAGATTACTGTCATTTCAAAGAAAACAATAGTTTTAAGCAAAGAAATATCATCAACCCACCTCAGCTGACAATGAACCACACATAAAATTTAACATCAAACAGAACATGAAATTGCAACCCAAATATTCCATGCTGTTACACACTTGGTCTTGGAACGAGACCGGTAAATACTTGAACGGCATGCAATGTTTGCTGTAAGCTATAACCTCAACACTGTTTGGAACATCAGATCACCAAATCCACGAGATTCAGTTCTTTTTGTGAACATGGGATCTAGAAAAAGAATTTCCCTCTTGGCTGGCTTCAAAACCTATGAGTGGATATGAAGTCTGCATTCTCAGTAAACATCTTACACACAAAAATGCTCACTACATCCCATGTCATAGATACAGTTAGCAAAGCAACATTTCCTATAACAGTCCAATACCAGACTGAAAACAAAGAAAAAGTACAATGCAAATGATTAAATTAATTTACCGATAAAATGTAGTGTCCTGATGTCCACAGTGGGATGACAAGGGCCTCTTTCAACTGAGCATCATACTTAGAAATACAGATATTATTCACATAATAATCACACGATAACACTGAATATTGCGAAAATAGGTTTAGGGTTAGAGTGCAAACACTTACTGGGAGATGGTCAAGCGGATCAGCATTGCAAGGAGGTAACCACGTTGGCACAGCATAGATATTTGCAATGAAAATATTCCTTCCCTATAAATTATTTTTATTAATACCTACATTAATACAATACAACCACAATCAGCAAAATTACAAAGAAAATTCCTAGCTGTGTGATTATTACCTGTGCTCTGGCAATTCCATCAATGATACTGAGGCAGGCATTTCCTACCTACAAACAAACAGCAAGAAACAGATAAATACCCTGTCCAGCCACTTGCACCGAAGTGTACTTAATGAAGTGTTGGTTCTGTGTAAATATATCAACACACATGCAGCCTAACCTGATTCAGATACATTACATGTATAGGTTTAATTATACAATATGTTTAATGGTTTAAAAATATTTAATCACCGTTGCTTCCATGTCTTGGGGCAAGCCCAAAGTCCAAAAGTCCTCCCGGACAAGGCAAATTTTTCCTTTTTTTACAATAAGCTCTTGTCTTGGCTTTTGTTCATCTAGGACATAAGAAAGCTGTAAAAACAACATCATATTAAACATATATTGCATATCACTATTTTTGTACTTAAACATATGATTTATTTTGGACTATAAATTTCCTTATACCAGTTTCTCCTGGTCAGAGTGAAAAGTCAACGACCAAAAAGCCCGAGAAGGTTTGATGTTCTGAAACTTTGTGCGGGCTTCACACTGCATCCCACAGGTTTCATATTCTGCATATGACAAGTGACAAAGAGTGACATGAGAAAAAAAAACTAAAATATTTTGGACAATACATTTGTTATTTAAAAGCAAAAAATGTTCTACCATCATCACACGAAGACAGAAGTGTTTGGGGCTGCATGGGTTCTGGGGATCCTTGTTCCACTGACATCACACCTGACTGCTGTGTATGTGTAGATGCTTGGGAGGTTTGAACAGAAAGCACGTTAATATGTGCACGCACGCACAGAGTATAAAAATAGGAACCAGGATGTATATAATTAACATAAACACACTTACCTAAAACTGCTTGCCCAAGCTCATTCAGAGTTATATTGTTAATACGCTGGTCCATTAGTCCTCTCTTCAGCTGTGTCTCCAAAAGGCGGAAGTTCACTGATGTATTGCGATGGTGAATAATATTTCTCATTAAAAATACATGTGTTGAGGGGGACATGTTGTTCAGAAAATAATTATTTTTTCGCATACTTCCAAACAATTGTTCTGCTATCTGACTGTTGAGTGAACCTTGGAGTTCTGGGACAAGATTGATTCTCCTTAAGATGTCCCTCTGATCCTTTGTGTTTGATTCATGAAGCTTATCGTAAAGCACATAATGACTGCTAGCCCCAGTGATGGGATGGCCACTACCATCTGAATTGGGAGACCTTTCAACAAGCCAAGAGAGGGACACTTCAAGTTTTCCTTTCTGTGCTGCAGAAATGTTTTCAGGTGTAGGCTCAGCCAACCGTCCTTCATGGGGTTTGAACGGTATGATGGCTGGAAATCTCAAGTTGGCATGTGTGGCCAAACCACGAGCAAAATCATAGACTGACACATTTGGTATGTGTTTCCATGATAGGAGAAGATCAGTGAAGTCTCTAGGACTTTCTGCCCTTAAGTTGAATTTCAAACTATACACAACACCATGTGGACATGCAATGACACACCATCCACCTGTTAAAAAAAATGAATATAAGGAAGAACAAAAATGATGGACAGGCAAAATAACTTTTCTGAAATTTGCTTACCAGAGGCACCCCAGATTTTCTGAAAGACCTTGTCATAGGTGTGCCTGTTCTTCATCTCCTGTTGCAATCTTACAATTAGGTCATCACGTGACCCTGTGGCATGCCTTGCATAGTTTGCGCACTGTGCCTACCTAGAGAAATACACACACACAGACACACACACACATTCACTTCATAGCCCTACAATTGGACTGTAGTCTATCTGTCCATCTAAATATTTTGTTAGACCCAACAGTGCTGCTGTGTCTGATCCACTCAGTCCAACACACAGTAACACTCCACAATCACCATCCATGTCACTGCAGTGCTAAGGTCCACCAGGGGTTGGAACAGGTTGAATGAGGTTTACAAAATATGCAGATCAACAGATGGACTACAGTCTGTAATTGCATAACTACATAGTGGTCCTGTACATTCAGTGGAGCTGAGAAAATAACAAGTGTAGAAATAAAGTGCATTCATCACATTTCATTTTGCATTTACACTACTCATATTTTAGTTATACCTTTTGTTTTTTAAGCTCATCCATAAGACGTTCCTCTGTTATCATGAACAGTTCTGCCTCTGGACTCTCTCGAACAGGCAAGACTTTTTCATACTCTGTGTTAAGCACACAGTCTCCTTTTCTGGTGTGTCTGCCAATCCATGGTGCCCAATATTCATAAGATGGATGAACAGCCCAGGGATTTTTTGCACGACCTAATAAATCAATAACAAAAATAATGACAAGAAGGTGTCACTGTGCATAGGTATTCAAACCAACTGTCAAAGCTTTTTGAAAGCATTTTATAAATGTAATGTATTATTAATAATATTATATAATTATTAAAATAACAATTCATAAACTTACTGGGGACAAATCCACGAGCAATCATTTCAAAATTGACTGAGTTCCAAAATTCTTCAATGTTGACCTCTCCTTTGAAGTTTTTAGGAGGCTCTTTTATGTCACTCACTGTCAAACAAAAAGCACTTTTAGGCTTGTTTTCCAGACAGGGATTAAATGCAGTCCTTGACTCTACAAGGTTCTGAATGTCCCCATTAAAAGATACCAGCCCTTAAAGCAACATATTAGTAACAAGGAAGCCTAACCACTCTCACAATAGATCTAATATGGTAAAATATCCAAAACTGTTTATTTAAAAGTTAAAAAAAAAAACCCAAGCAGGGACAAGTTCGAGATGGGACCCTGGGATGAGGAGGGTTAGCAACTCTCTAGGACTCTGGGATGAGGTTATTTAGCAGCTAGGTCTCTGGGATGAGGTGGACTAGCCACTAGGTCTCTGGGATGAGGTCATTTAGCAACTAGGTCTCTGGGATGAGGTGGACTAGCCACTAGGTCTCTGGGATGAGGTCATTTAGCAACTAGGTCTCTGGGATGAGGTGGGCTAGCCACTAGGTCTCTGGGATGAGGTCATTTAGCAACTAGGTCTCTGGGATGAGGTGGGCTAGCCACTAGGTCTCTGGGATGAGGTCATTTAGCAACTAGGTCTCTGGGATGAGGTGGGCTAACAACTTGCTCTCTGGGATTAAGTATGGGTTGAGATGCTCTAAAAGGAAGAACTTACCCGCCATGCTGAAGACTCCTTTTTTGTGTAGATCCATAATAACAACAGCAGGGTAGTAGCCACAATTAATACAGGAGTATGTATAATCATGACTTGTGAGCGCCTCAAAATGGCAATATGCATGTAGAATGGTGTCTCTTGATGGAAATTTAACACCCCGAAGTCCCTCCAGTGAATTTATGGTTCTTGAGACTGCAGTATGGTTCTGTAGATGACATTTTTGTTTTAAAAAAAAAAAAAAAAAAAAAAAAAAAAAAAAGCTATGACAACATTTAATACTCAACCACTTAAGTGTACCATTCAATGTGTTATTTTACCTGAAGGTTCTGCCTCAGAAAAATGCAGAGTTCCAAGGTAAGCACAACATGATCATCAAAATTATGGAGTCCTGCTTTCCACTCTTGATAACGGTACACCATCTGACACAGAGTGCATTGTTTGAAGTAAGTTGACACATCTAAGGAAGAAATATCAGATTACAATGTTACAGTGTTACTGAATGAAAATTTAAAATTACCTGAGGTATTAATCAAAGGCTTAAACTTACTGTCAATAATGCCACCTATACCCACAATCCGGGCTTTGTTTGTTATCATCACTGGATTATCCAAAGCAGGATGACTCGAACAGAAAGTGCAATTGGTCTCTGTTGGAAGAAGTTTTGTTGGGTAATTAAATGGTGCTCTGGGAGCTGTCACGTCTTCTGGGAGTCTGGAGGGAATTTTTTTCTGAGTACAGATATACTGTACTACACGTTCCAAGTGGTCTGTTACAGGGTAGATCGGCTGGGTAGTGGGCTGGTCTGTCACAGCAGCATGTGAATCTGTCTCAAATAAGTGTTTCTGAGTTTGGAATAAGTGCCATTTTGCTATACTTTTGTGCACACAAGACATTCTTGCCTTAGCACAAGGACAATGCCATGAGTTCTTCTTTGTCTTGTAGGTCACCATAATTCTGCCAAGACGACTAAAGTGCTTCTTCACTGGCTCATAAATAGATAGACATATTGCTTGGGATGAACCACTGAGTGTTACTTCTACAGACAGAGGTACATGGGCTGACATGGCTGCTTTCTGTCTTTTTATGCACAGAATCTTCTTTGATACACCAAATAGCTTATGATGCACCATTTCATCTAGAACACCCTCTTGAAGGAACTCTTCACTTATGGTGTGAGAACAATAGTCAAGTGAACGAATATGTTCACAGTGGCTGAAGGCACATCCACTCCGTAGTGCTAGAAGCTGGTACTGAAAACATTCTTCTAATTCACATCCAGTAAAGTGTTTTTTGCCCCATGTCTTTCTCTGTACATGAACAGGTATAGAAAAACCATGCCTGCTTCTTTGAACAGCACACACACCATTGGTCGCATCCACACAAACGCTTTTCAAATGTGATGTGCTGGTTATATCTGGTTTTGCTTCTGAATGTTTTCTGGAAATGTGACCAGGCAAATTCTTCTCATGTACAATTGTAGTGCAGTGAGGACACTTTACTCTTTGGGGTGATGTCGTTTGAGCCTTTTTCGGAGAAGGAAGTGACAGAGGAGTGGATGATGTAGAGGAAAGTGCAGGAGTAGATGATAAAATCTCAGAAGCACCAACTGTTAAAGTATGTGCTTGGGGTGTGGTTGACTTTAAATGAGGTGGTGCTTCCTTTAAGGAATTTGAAGTGAATATAGCAGATATGAAAGGTACTTCTGCAGGTGAAGGTGTGTGCGCCACAGATGAAGTAACTTGACAAGCCTGAAGATGGGTTTCCATATTATCTCTCCTCAAAATGGTTTTTGAGCACAGAGGGCAGTGATAGTGTCCTTCTGATCTGCAATTCTGATGACATCTGTGAATTCGATATTCTGTGAAAAATGTGAAAATAAATAAAAAAATAAAACACATGAATCAACATGAACTTTGTGCTGCCAAAAAAATAAAAATAGCAGGGTTACATTACCTTTAAACTGTATTGCATTTTTCCAGTGAATTTCAATGTGCTTCTTAACTCTTGCCAAGTTGGTAGGCTTAAACAACTTCACAGGGCACAAAGGACAATGAAACATTTTGCAGCATGTTGTGCATCTGTTTAAAGATGGGTCTGAACCACAAAGCCAGACTGAAGAGTGCATCTATGTAAAAATGAAAAAAAAAACATACATTAATAATTGCATCAATGAAAGTTTTGTAGACAGTTATACACTGATCAACCATCATATTGTGACCAACTCCTTGTTTCTACACTCACTGTCTATTCTCTCAGCTCCACTGTCCACAGGAGCATTTTGTAGTTATAAAATTACAGACTCAAGTCCATCTATTGCTCTGTTGTATACATTGTTTTTGGTTGATCTGTGTATGCATTTGCCTTGGACCAGGACAGTATACGCACATATAACAACAGACATAGACATACAGACACAACGATAGATAGATGAATGTATAAATAAATTATATATATATAAAGATTGTACAAAATGCTACATAATGGCAAAAAAATATTGTGTTAAAACACATTGCGTAACTAAGAACCAAACACATTTAGCCAACTGGTTAATCTACTTCATGCCAAACCAAAAATGCTTTATTAATATATTAATACGTCAGGCTATATATATATATATAGCCTGACGTGACAAACAGCGTCTAATGATTGTCGTACCTAGCTAAATTAGCAAGGTAGATGCAGAGCTAACGTGAGTTCATTAATTCGGAAAAACAAAAAGTTATCCCAGCGACCCAATATCTTCGTTAATTAAACAAAGACATCTCGTAACGTACCGTCAAAAACTCCAAATCTGTCCGTCTAAAATTTTGACACATACAAACACGCTCCCACACAAACGGCGTTTCAATTCTGGGTCTACTGGCAAAACCACCCCATGACACTAGATGGCGATAATGGAAACGGCGCCACCTCTTCTCTGGCGCCTCAGATAGGTACCACAGGAGAGGTAGCCTCAGGAGTGAGATCTGCGCCCAGACCCTTCTCCATTAATCACAGGGCAACACAGTCGCCAATCCACCTACAAACGTGTGTTTTTTGACTGTGGGTGGGTGGGGGAACCGCAGCACCCGGAGGAAACCCACGCAGAGACAGGGAGAACACACCACACTCCTTACAGACAGTCACCCGGAGTGGGAATCGAACCCACAACCTCCAGGTCCCTGGACTGCGACACTACCTGCGGCGCCACTTTTATACACTTTATATGTGTGTATGTGTTTGTGTATTAAATATTGTGGAATATTTCAATGCACTATAAATTGAATATTTTATAAATATTTTCACTCTTATTTTGCCCATTTTTGAGTGTGTGGCAGGCATATACGGGCTCTTTGGCATCATATTTTAATTCTGAAGTACAGAACCTAGGTGTAATTTTGTTTTAAGATTCTGATCTTTGTTTATCCCTCATTTACATAATGTTACAATGCTGAGAAACGTGCATGCACTTGTTACAGTAGGATTGATTCCTAAGAAAATAATACATCCACTGCAACTTGTATAAAATACAGCATCATGGATCGTAACTGTAGGTTACACAGTTCAGGGCTGCGGTGGTTCCAGAGCCTACCTGGAATCATAGGGCGCAAGGCAGGAATACACCCTGGAGGGGGGGTTTCTTCACAGGGCAACACACAAACACAGACACCTACCAACGTGTGTGTTTGAAACCAGAGCACCCGGAGGAAACCCACGCAGACACAGGGAGAACACACTAACTCCTCACAGACAGTCACTTGGAGCGGGAATCGAACCCACAACCCTGGAGCTGTGACACTACCTGCTGCACCACCGTGCCGCTCCGCTTTTACACACTTAAATAAGGTATTCAAACTCAGTACACCTCTTTAAGAAACATTTAAAAAATGTGTTTTTTTTTGTTTGTTTTTCCAATTCAGCATGTCTTCTTTGATTTGATTACAATTTAATTTTGGTCATTATGATTCACTGCAATGGTGATCATGATTATGGAACTCCATCTGGTCCAACATTCCCCAACTCTCTCTATATTTGAACTTCAGCTTCAGTTATTCATGCTCGTCCAGAATTTTGTTAATGTTCTGTATAATGTATTTGCTCTGTTAACTCTATCATGTTTACACTTTAATACTGAAAAGCGCTATAATCAGAGTCAGATTTATTGGCCACTTGTGTTTACACACACAAGGAATATTATTATTATTATATTTATTATTATTATTATTATTATTATTATTATTATATATAAAGTACTGTCGTATTTTTTTTTTTTTTACTGAAATTTAATGTATGTTTTTTATAATTTGACTTTTATTCTCAACTAATCGTTCGACGCTAGGGGCGCTGTACACCTCCTTTCAAGCTTACTTTATATTTCCCCCAGTCAGGCAGCCCCGTGTCACGTGGTCTCCACTCAGCAGAACGGCCATCTTCCTAAAACACAAACAACAAGAGTAGCGAGCAGACGAGCTAGCAACGCACCGTCGGAGAGAGAGCTAAACACACTCTATGTACAACATTACACGCGGTTTGATGAGGATTACAACGCGATTCTGGAGGGCGAGCAGGTCAACATCCAACGGACACACGGTCACAGGCACAGACAAAGAGAAGACTGGAAATAAAACGCATTTCTAGCTCCAGAAATAAAGGTGAGAGAGATAGCCCCTCCTTCTCTTTCAGTGTGTTTGGCTCGCTGCAATGGGAGAGCGACAGAGATATGCTGGGTTAGACAGATTTGTTACCCGTTTGGAAGAACACTTCCTGCGTTTGAGCTTTAAACCGACAGCAGTGCGTTTGTTTAAGGGGCGATTAATGGAGATTGTGTAGCTGCTGTTTCTGTGTGCAGGCGGTGGGGGGTTTTGTTTTTAGCTGTGGTCGCATTTGAAGGCCACGGTCAAAAGAGTATTTGATCTGAACGAGACTTGAGTTGGCTTCTGAGTCGAATTATCATTTCCACCTTAAATGCTGTAGCAGCAGTCGCCAGAGCGACGCAGCAGGATTTAAGGTGGCGCCGGTGAATTCGAATAAAAAGGTAACTTTATCTCCTCCGTGTTGGGTTGAAGGGGTGGAGGGAGGGAGAGATTTAGTGTGTGTGTGTGTGTGTGTGTGTGTGTGTACACACACTCTCTCACATGCGGATACACCGCCCCCTTCTCTCTGTAGTGTTGTAGGACGAAGGCCATATTGAAAGACATTTCTTCTTCTACCCATGTTTACACTAATCTTGATTGGAATAAACACTGTCCAGATTCATATGAATAGAAATGGTCAACTAAATCATAATGTAATACCTCCAGGGAAAGTTAACGTCCTGCTCTAAGACCGCGGTCACATTAGACGCGCTCTGCCCCGAGCACCGTGGCCTTGGTTAGCGGGGCTTTGAGTGGCCAAAGCGTTACCTGAACACATCTGGCGTTTAAAGAGCTCATGTCATGTTTAAAAAACAACAACAGAACCCTTTGTAAACATTAACTAATCAACTATTTTGGGCACGTTTCACTTGAAGAACAAAATGACGAAAACGTTTATTAACATTTACTGTGTTCTGTTTTTTTAAGCTCTAAGCATTTTATTAATTATCCATCCATAAAAAAAATCAAGTTAGTAGTCAATACTTCATTGATAATTATCACTGATACGATGCCTATGTGTTGTCTTAGCTTATGAATTTAATGAATGGGAATCCTGCCCAATCTGGCAACCCTGAAATCTGTTGTACAGCTGTGAAAGAAGAAAAGTACAGTAAAGAGACTTTTTGAAATCCGTCATCTAATAATACAAGTGTTTGGTTTTGGAAGCCACCTCTTTTGTTATGGATTTGCCAGTTTTGTCATTCCCCTAATCCATGCGTGCTGTATATTGCAGTAATTTTTTTAAAATACTGACAAAAACAGGTTGATATAAATATGTGTATGACTTTGAGCTTTATTAATCGATTGGGTCAAGAATGTGTCACAAACAAGTACTTGACTTAGGATGCTGAATCATAAACATTATTATCTAAATAAGCATTTATATTTCGCTGCAGTGTAGTGAATTACACAGTTTTTTTTGTCTTATTATTTAAGGAAACAATTCTTTAAATAAACTGGTTCTAACTTTCCAAAATAACCATACTTGTGAGCAGTTGGACTATTCTGGACAGCTCTAATTCTGAATGAATAGTGTTTCAAATGCTTGTCATTCCATGTGTAAAAAAAAAATGTGAGTGGAATATAAGAGAGCACACAATTCAGGAGAAAGTTCAGGGTCACTGCCAGTGCAATACAGAGTTTAGTACACTTTCTCGTGTGTGTGTGGGGGGAGCATTTATGTAAGTCTTTCGCCTGTACACTTACATTTCATTCTTCTGATTGAACTTATGCTGCAGGACAGTGCTTAAACTGCGACGGTATGATTTATGCAAAACATAGCAGTATATGACAGTGATGATATTTCCTGTATGTTGTTTAGCAGAGTGATATGTCATGGTTTTTATTTAATTTATTATATCATCTGCAAGTTTAAGGCATGCTATAGTGGAGCATTCTGCAGAAAGGCATCAAAAACAGGAATAAGGTAGGGGTAGCGATTGATTTGTGGAAAATGTTTTACTGTGATTTTTTAAAATTGTATTCTTTTTGCTTCGTTAATTGTGAATATAGAGTGCCATACTCTTTATTTGCTTGTAGATGTTTTTATGTACGCAAGTGTTTGCTTGCCTCTGATTGATCTATTGGTCTTTTATATAGTAGCTTAATGTCTTCATTTAAAGGAACACTGTGTAGTATTTCTACAGCTTGTAAATGATTTGTAATGTTCCACAGAGCTGTAATAGGGAGAATAGAACGTCCCTTTTTTTCCCGTGTGTTGCGGTGCTAGTTAGTCATAGTTTTGTTGACGGAAGTCTTATAATGAGAGTTACTGAGTAATGAACCAGGGTTTGCAGCAGCTAACTTTAACCGGACTAGCTCACTTTTTCCGTGTTAGACATCGATTTTGGTAATAAGTGCTTTACTGTCGGTTGCTGTGATTATGACGACTAGAGTACCACCAAAGTTACACTTTATGGTTAAAATAATGTGAGATTTGTTTAGCTGCTTATTTGTATTTCATTATTTTTCTGAACTCTCAGCACACAAAGGGTTAAGTGTTAAAGAGCGAGCAGGCGTAGGGCGGGAAGTGCAGCAGAGACCAGTGAGTTTGATTTTCTCCTCTCCCCTTGGTTTACTTTTAAGTAAAAGAGTACCTGACTAAGTTGTCGTCGCTCGCTTTCTATTTCTCCCACCTCGGAGAGAGTTGTAAACACAGTTTTACCCCTTACAATGACATGGTCCAGTGTGTATTGTGAGAGAGAAATGGGTTTTATCATGTCGTCAACATTATTTTTATTCGATTACAAACATTACCTCAGCTCAACATCAGCTGGAGCCCCGAGAGCTATTTGCTGCTTTTGTAAACATCACTCGATGGGTGAGTGGGTAAAAGAGAGAGTATGTGAGAGGTGTGTGCTTGACTGTGACTAAGAGACAGGGAGAGTTTTTGCGAGTCATGTTTGAGTGAGTCATCTGCTCGAGAGAGATGTGTGGGAGACTTTATTTCAGACAGTAATGTAAGCATAAATTACACACAGCAGCAGGTAGGGGGTGCTCAGGAGACAAAGACAATTCTTACGTTGTATTCCTTTAAACCTTGTTAATACAATTGTCTTGATAAGGTAGGCTAGAAGCTCAAAAGGTAGCTTTTGCCATTCGAAAATTTTACATTTTCAAATTGATATTTCTATAAAAAAACAATAAAGTAGGGGGTGTATTAACAGCAAAATTTTAGGCACCAGAAATTAAGATTTAAAAAGCTATTTATGTGAGCAGTAAATGTTTATTTGCTAAAAAAAACAAACAAATAATGCCCAACATTAGAATTAGTGAGTGTGATATTCTGTGTGAATGTATTGGTGTAACTTTCCAAATCTCTCCTTGTGGCAGTCCGTATTATTTGAGGTTATCACACAATACCTATTTTTTAAATTATTAATAAATAATGTTTTGAAATAACGTGTGCTGTTGATTTAACAAATTCATGTAGTCGAGGAGAATCTGAACAAAACATTGTTCTTCAAACTCACTCTCATCTACTACTTTATAGAAAATAAATTTATCTTATTTCTAATTTGTTTGTTATTATTTTTTGTATTTACTGTGATTATATATAACTTGGAAATATATATAATTAGGTGCCGAAGACTACAGTGCACAGTACTGTACATCTCCATTTCTCGATGTTTGAATTATTTTATATATTTATATTTTTTAAATATTGACTTTCATTGAATGTTAAGGGATTTTCTCACGTTACTACTTTGGAGATACATATTGTTCTTTGGAAAGTGACGATTCGCTTTGCAAATGATATTGAACCTGTAAATGACAGCAGTCTCTATATAGTCACTCTGCCAGCAGAAGCAAGGAGCTGATTTTCACAAATTGGTTTTATTTACCTAATGTTTCTTATAAATTAGTTCATTCACAGGGTCTAAATCATAACTAATATCAATATTAGCAATTTGTAAATGTGTTCATGTGTTTTGTGGATGGATTTTGTTGGTTCCAACTTGATCCAAAAGGTCAAACTCATGTTGAAAGTTTCTGAGAAACACAGATATAGCAGTAATGGATATATTCACTGGAGAAATATTTCACTGTGAAGTAATAGTTGACCCCCACTACAGAACCTTTTATTTCTGGGGTTCTGCTTCTCATACTGAGGAGTGGGACAAAATGTGAATATGACTATATATTGTATTACTTTAATTTGTGATACATTATTGGTTCACTGGTGCCAAATATCAATATTTTCTTTGAAACAAGTAGGCACTCAAATTAATAGGGCAAACCTGCTGTGAAGGAAAAAGAAATGTCAGGCACTATCCCCTTTCACGTCAAAATCTGGGCCCACTTCAACGTCAATAACACCAGAGGGCACAAATTAAGTGGACAAAGAATGCATTTGGCCCAGTGGCACACAAACTTTTGTGGAAAGCCTTTGAATTTTTCCAGGTACCAGATAAGGTTAGTTAGGCTTCTTAAAGCATATTGTGAGGACCTTCAGTTTTGTTTGGTACAGGGGAATTTGTTACATCATGGCAGCGGTTAAAAATGGGTATAATGGCTGGATGCATGATTTCACTATTAGCATTTACAATGGCAATGGAGGTAGTAATCAGGGCCACTAATGGGTCGTAGGCAGGGAGAGGCTGCATGATGGTACTCGGTTTCCCCAATCAGGGCTCCCTAAGCAAGTCTAGAAGTCTGCTGATTGTCAGAGAAAAACTTGTACAGGAAAATTTCTGGATGGAAGGAGAAATGATCCCTATAGTACTGGAAAGACCAGTGAAGAGGTTAGGTAGATGCTATAGTACAGCGCTAAATAATACCGACCAAGTTGTGGGAATAAAGGCTGTATTGGTGAAGGCTATTAATAGCATAGATAGATCATGTCTGCCAGGGAATTTGAAATTGTTGTGTCTGCACTTTGGTATACTGCCTCATATTAGATTGCCATTGGCAGTTTATGATGTTTCAATCACAAAAGTAGAGAGGATGGAAAGGGCTATGAGCAAAGCTGTAAGTAAGTGGCTAGGAGTACCACAGTGTGTAAGTAGTGTGGCATGGTATGAGAGAGGGGTACTGGAGGTACCACTCACAAGTTTAGTCGAGGAATTTAAATGTGCAAAGGTGAGTTGTGAGATGATTTTGTCAGGATTGAAGGATGCAGTGGTTAAAGCAGCAGTGTCAGTTACAAAAGCAAGAAGGAAGTAGAACCCACGAGTGGCAGTGCAGGTAGCCAGGAGCTTATTAGAGCTAAAGGAAACGATTGGCCAAGTGCAATGCAGAAGAGTGTGCCTTGGGTCAGGTGATTCATGGAAAGCATTTAGTAAGGCCATGTCATCACAGGGAAGGCAAATAACGACTAGATATATTCTCGATCAGGACGAGGAGTCGTGGTGTGCAACAGCAGTGCCACAGGCAAAACAAGGCCAGTGGCTTTGCTGGGAGAATCTAGAGAAATGGAAGCTCACTTGGCAAGAATTGTGGGTGATAGAGGGAAGTTGTATTAAGTTTTTGCTTGGAGCAACTTATGATGTCCTTCCAACTCCACAAAATCTGTGGGTAGGTGAAGACACTAGTTGTAGATTATGTACAGGGGTTGGCACATGGAAGCATATTCTAAGGTTAGTTTTTCACAGGGGAGGCATACATGGAGATATAATCAGATTCTAAAGGTTTTAACATGTTTGTTGGACAGCAAATGGCTAGAGGTAAACACATTAACCAGTGGTTGTAGTAATAAAGTGATTAGGTATGTGCATGAGTGTGAACATATTCAAGAGTGTGTACAGGCTATAAATATTGGTAGGTGGGGCGAAGCACGAGATTGGAAATTCCTAGTGGATGCAGGTAAAAAAAAAACTGCAGGTCCCAGAGTGCATTGCATTAACTACACTGAAGCCAGACATGGTGTTGTACTCTGAATATAAACGGTTAGTTTATTTTATAGAGTTAACAGTTCCATTTGAGGACGCAGTAGACAAAGCATTCAAAAGGAAGATGCTGAGGTGATGGATCGTGGGTGGCAGGCACATGTTAGACCAGTGGAGATAGGTATTAGGGGATTTGTAGCCAAGTCTGCCACATCCCTGCTTGTGCAGTTCGGCATCAGGGGTCAGAAAATAAGGGCAGCTGTGAAGGAGTTATCGGAAACAGCTTAAAGGTCTAGTCAGTGGTTGTGGACGAGGAGAACACAGACCAGTTGGGGGAATGCACCGTAGAGGTGCTGCTGTTGTGGTTGGTGATGTAGCATGTAACATTCACATGGAACTGGTGGCACTGAGCATGCGTAAACGGTGCCAGTGGGGCTAGGTACATCCTTAGCCACGAGGGAGGCCAGTGTGGATTTATGGTTGTTGATTCTTAAGGGTAAGGTAGGACTGCAAAGCTGGCTTGGAGGGGGGTGGGTCTGGAACGCCAGACTTCACTGTTGAACCTTCTGGAGGTGTCGTGGGCTTAATTCACTGAAACACCAAGGAGAGGAGGTGCCTACCTGATGACCCCTGTGAAGAGAAATTGATACAGTGGGTGGTTCGGGTTCTCATGTGATGGGCTCATTGAGTAACCATAGATGTTAAAGGTAGCTGGTTGCTGGTCAGATCATAAACGGCCACAGCAACCTTAGTGTGTAGCTATAGGATTGGAACAATAGAAATTATGGGGCTGTCGTTAGGAACAGTGTGGGGTGGGCCCTATGTGAAGCTCTAATGAATTTTCTTGTGTATAATTATAATTATAGCAACATTCTGGCTTGTTTGGTGGAGAGTAGGAGTTTTAAAAAGTGGAGCGAATTTAATGTGAAGACTTTGGAGTGAAACTCTTTTCTTTCTGGTTTGTTTATGTTCAGAAGCTCAGTGTATTTAAGGTGGAATGGTTTGTTTAAGTAAAAAAGACTGTACATGACTTAAGTTTACATGTCTACATTTTAATTCACTGTTTGAATTCCCACCAAAATTATTTTGTAACTCGAGTTGTTTTGTTTTGTAGCACTTATGGTAATTCAGTCAGCCATCTCCTGAATTTGAAGACACTTTAGGTAATCAGAAAAAGAAAAACTAAGCAATTGCAGCAGGAATAGAGTAATTTCCCCATCTTGGTTTGTGCTTTTCAATGTTTGGATTTCTCCCCATTGCAGAAAATAATTCCAGATGTAATTTCTCCATTAACTGGATGTAAATTTACACTATCTAAATTATTAAAAAATTTCCCTACAGAAAATAGGTTGAGTTTTGGTGTCTTCTTGAATAGTACTTTTTCTGTGGAACCCCATAAATCATCATTTTTTTTCTGTGAAACTCATTTACAAATTCAGCTGGTTCTGGAATGCTGTAGCTAAATTTGGATCATATTGAATTACTCATCACAGCAAGTACAGCACTGGTTTATCTGATTAAAGCAGAGTAGATTTTTATATGTTATTACATACATTTAAGACTTGTTTGATCCCATTCACACACAATTCAATTTATACCAATGGATAAAAATGCAATTTTGAAAAGGACCACTTGTATATTAATGGTGGCTCTGACACGGTCTGTAATTGATGGACTGCAACGCTGTCTCAATGTTTCATTTCGAACTTTTCTCTATTCTGTGTCGTATGGATAAGTTAAAATCAAACTGACAAATCAGAGCTGTGTTTTCGTTGTTGCAGACCAATCAAATGGGCATCAGGATTGTAGTAGAAAAGGTCATCTTGTTCTTAGTGGAATACAAGCAGCATGTTGACTATAAAAATAGTAAATAAGGGTATGTTTAAATAATGTATAATCAGTTTTAAGGGCGAAGTTCGTGGTTGTAATCAAACTCTTTTTTTTTTTTTTATAAAATTCAAAGATCTTCCATCAAAATTTGCTAGCTCTCCAGTCGGTTTGTGTGCTCAAAACTGGTCTAATGTATTTATGAAGTGCCAGTGTCATAAATGAATGAAAAATCATACTGGCACGGTCCACCATGATAGTTTTTCTCTCTTTGCTCATGGCAGAGGCATCTGGAGACAATGGAGAGGACACTTTGAAAAGCACAAACCAAAATTAGAATTGCTGTATTACTGATCCATAAGTGGCTAATATTAACTTTTTTGCTGTTTTGGATCTCCAAATTCCGGAGGCGGCTAACTGCGTTACCACGTTGTCCGTGTGGGTTTCCTCCGGGTGCTCTGGTTTCCTCCCACGGTCCAAAAACACACGTTGGTAGGTGGATTGGTGACTCAAAAGTGTCTGTAGGTGTGTGTCTATGTGTGTGTGTGTTGCCCTGTGAAGGACTGGCGCCCCCTTCCCACCTTGTATTCCCACCTTGCGCCCAATGATTCCAGGTAGGCTCTGGACCCACCGCGACCCTGAACTGGATAAGGGTTACAGATAATGAATGAATGAATATCTTTGCACTTTTTAAAGGGGATGTCTGTGATTTTGGGGAAATGCTCTTCCATGTATTTAAGTTTAGAACGATATGTTTGAAGGAAAAGGACTGTTGTACATGCATGAAATTTAACTTGTCTGTGTATATGTGACTTTAAAAAAATTGTTTAAATAAAATTTTTTTTTAAATAACTGGACTTCTGAATAGATTTATACACACAAGATGTTTTAGTGCAATGTTCATTGTCAGTACTTTGATCTGATTAGTGACTGGTGGGTACACAATTGGCGCTTTCCACAGCATGGAAACGGCATGGCTCTTTTGCTTTTACCAAATCTGGTACCTGGTCCATGGAACCAAGTACTTTTCCAGTCCCTGCACGTGCTGAGTAGGTACTAAATTGTGACTTGTACACCCTGGAGAGCCCTGACTGGCCAGAGAGACATGTCAATCACCACGAAATGCAGAGCTCATCCAAATCCAGCACAAACACTCTGCTTGTAAAATATCTTAAGTTACAGCTGCTTTCACATTTATTTTTATCGGGCTTACAGCAGCAGCTCGTAACATTACCTCAACGTGTTTTGAAGAGGTAGATATGCTGCTTGGGTCGGTGGCCGTCGAATATTTCCAGCAAAAGCCAATATGTGCAACAAGGAAAACTGGTTTGAGAACTGGGGTGCAGAGCTGTGTTTTGTCCAAAAAACAAAAACAACACGCAAATACACGATAAGAAAACAGCGCCTATATTAACCACCGTCATTGCTTTTCAAAGTCTATGATTCCTGCTAGAGACAGGGTTTTATGACATCACCGTCTCCATTTTGCGGGGGAGTTTTTCTAGTGGGAAAGCTTTTAGTGTGCAGAGCCAAGTCAAGTAGAGCTGGACCTATGCGGTGGAAAAGCACCATATATTGCCAAAAGTAAATCACTCCTCTGCCTTTGCATGCTTTTGAACTTGAGTAACATCCCATCTTAATCCATAAAGTTTAATATGATGTTGGCCCACACCTTGCTGCTACAGTGGGTGAAATAAGTATTGAACTCTAGGGATGGGCGGTATCCACATTTTTCATACCGTAATACAGTCTCAAAATAATATATTGGTATATGGTATTACCGTGGGAAGGAGGTGCTCTGTCAGACTGCGCTGAGCCTCATATCTTTGAGCACAAAGTCGAGTGATTTTAGCTAAACACAGCCCGATAGTGAACACTGACACATGTTGGCGATTAAAAACCCGTTTCTGGGAGAGCGAATTTCAACAACTGGTGTTGAAGGAACAGAAAATTTAGAAAAGAAGCAAAAACTAAGACGGTGTACACTGCTTAGTAGAACAGCTTCAGCTGGTACTACAAGCTGCTTGGCTTGTGCTTTTCTCCAAATGTTTTCAGACCGTGACATCAGCAGTCATTGAACTCCCACAGCGCCCCCTCCCTGTGGCTCTCTTAAATGCACATGATCGTTTTAGCCGACTTTTAAAGACACAGAAGCGAAATTTGACACGACGCGCACACGTCATTAATACAGCCTGCGTTTTAAGATACCGTAGCGTATGGTACAGCCCTATTGAACACGTCACCATTTTTCTAAGTACAAATATTTCTAAAGGTGCTATTGGCATGAAAAAGTCACCAAACTCACCAAAAGTCAGTAACAACCTATCCAACTCACACATGCAAATAAATCAAACCTTAAATGTCCATAAATTATGTTTAATAATGAGAAATGTCACGAGAATTATTGAACTCACTTACTGAAATTTATTTAATACTTTTTACCAAAGCCTTTGTTGGTGATGACAGCTTCTAGATGCCTTCTATATGAAGAAACTAGTCACATGCATTGGTCAGTTGTGATTTTGGCCCATTCTTCCACACAAACACACTTCAAAACCTGACGTTTCCGTGGGCTGCTTCTATGAACTGAGCTTTAGTTCCTTCCATAGATTTTCAATTGGACTCATGTCCGGTGATTGGCTGGGCCATTCCTGCAGCTTTATTTTCTTTCTCTGAAACCAATTGAGAGTTTCCTTGGCTGTGTTTGGGATCATTGTCTTGCATGCATGTGAGAAGTTTGTTCAGGTCAGCTCTGTATTTACTTTCATTTTTATATTGGACTTAAATTAATACATAGCACCCCTTTTCAGCTTAGTTCATATAGGTGTTGATAAGGGAATCCTTGTGACCATTTTAACCAATCCAGTCTTAGATTGGTAATTCTACCAAAATATTAATGAGCACCGCAATGCAGCACATTTTCCAATAGCCACCTTTAAAAGCATGCATGGAATATTACGTTTGTTAGGGCATCAGAATTGCTAGGTGGTACATAGCCCTACTAAATGACCCCCAGACTCTGGGCTTGGACAGGTATTAGCATGGCTAACATAGCTTCATTAAGCATTACACAGAAGTTAAACATTAAAGACTTGCATATATGTAAAAATTCTGCCACACGTTTATTGTCCTGTTGTTTTACAGTTTTCAACCTGCAACTATGAACATTTGAAATGGCCCAGGGGCCAAGAAATTCATTTATCATCTAGTGTTTCTTTAATAAAATGCATGTAACATGCTTTGTTCAAAATACATCAAGCACCAAACAACACAACACTGTTCTTATGCTGTCTAAATATTCCTCTTTAGAATAACTAATTTTAGCACCTGTTCCTTCAAATTAAAACGAGGCACTGTTTATCGTGGTGTGAGCGCCCAGCTGTAAGAAGAACGTGAGCAGAAGCTGTGTTTTTAGTCATTTTCACTTGGTTCAATTTCTCCCAAGTTTCTGTTTTCATTGTTTCACTCAGGACTCTTGTTTCTCTGCACGAGTTGTTTGGTTTTCCTCTGTTTAACCTCACACAAAAACTAACTTGGTTGTTTTATTTCCCTTGTTTTGGTTGGAAGATGCTCTTGATCCTCAAATGTATATGCAAATGCAGTGGAGAAGTGTTTCTTTTCAGTTTTCTATTATTTTCTCCTGTTCCATAATGTCTTCTTGAATTTTATGATGATGATGGTGGTGCTCTTTAATTAGGTGGCACAGAAACAAAATACTCTTTGAGGTCTGGCGTTTACTTGTTTACAATTACAGTTGTGTAATTATATCAATAGAAACAATATAAAAATGAGCATACGCTTGAATATTTCCATACTGTCCAATATGTTTTGTCTTTTTTAAATTGTTGATGCATAATTTTACACTGTTTTGTAAAACGGAGTGTGACTGATGTGAGCCACAACAGTCACATCCTACGTTTCTAGATATTATTTGCTTATTGATGCAGTGTCATGGTTGGAAAAAATGAATCTTTGTAAAGACGAGCAGACCTGTTTTCCTGCTTGCTCTTATTCGTGACTAGACACTCTATACGTTCATGTGCAGCATTCTGTTTCTATAATCAACTCCCTTAGTGGTAGAAAAAGCTCTTGGCGCCAAACCCTGTTGCCTGGATCTCTCTGTTGCCATGATGTGTACAGCCTCAGCCCATGGGGTTTTTTTTTCCCCAAGACTTTGTGATTAGTGCATCATTCCATGTGATAAATATAAAATGATGTCTTTGGTTTTGCTGTACAAAGGATGTAAATCTGTTCAATAGGGTCTCTATTTAACTTTTTAGCAGGTGGATGTTGCACTATTTACTGTTTTAATTAGATCCTGTGTTAAGGGCGTCTGAGATTATTCAATAAAATTATGATTAGTTTTCCATGCAATGTTTTAATGGGGCTCAACACTGCAACATGTGGTAATACTGCCACAGATTACTTAATTTATCCAGATTCTAGTGCTACACTCCTGTCACTTGCGATAGGTCTGAACTGTTCTTTTTAAGGCTGCTCCATGACTTGGTGCTTGGTGGAGGCAGTTGGAATTTGATAGAGATTTCAAATTCTCATTTTTCATATTACCTTGTCTAAAGAGCCCTGGCTGGCTCTTCTAGTAGTGCTGGGCAACATGAGCGAAAATCAATGTCATGATTAATTGTACATTTTTACACTATTATGTTTAATGAACTAATATTTTGTTTTTGTACAGGGGGTCCTCGACTTACAACGTTGATCCGTTAATACGTCGCGTCGTAAACCGATTTTCGGTGTAAGTCAGAACATACTGTACGTAAATAACATACTGTAAGCACTTATCCTATCCTAACACCTATCCTCCTCGGTCCCGAGCCGCGTAACCGTGTATTCTTCCGCCGCACCGCGCACACCAAACACGAAGTTCACGTTACGACGTTTACGACACAAAACCACTTAAGTCGAAACAAGGCTTTATACAGTAAATGGGAGATTTGTCGTAACCACGAAACACCGTAATTCGGGACTGACGTAACCCGAGGACCTCCTGTATTTTTGACCCTTGTTCCTCTTTTGTTTTTTGAGATTGTGTGTTTGTGATTGTGCTTTGATCACTGAAGCTGTTTTTCTCAATGTTTACTTTTGACTTGTTTTTGTTCAGTGTTGTCTTAAAGCTCGGTCGCCTCAGCGTTTAGGTTCTCCTCCGTGTTGCTTCCATGTCAAAGAATCACTTGACTACAGTGTGGTAATGTGGTTTTAAAAGGACAGTACATGAACACACATTGGGGACATAAAATTAAAAATGAGAAGAAAAAAATTAATGTAATTGACATAGACAAGATTATGTCTATTAGAAGTTCTGAATGTTGATTTTGATTAGTTTTGAATTAATTGCCCAGCCCTAGTGTCTTGTTATGAAACGAAGTCTGACACTCAGCCATTCAGCAGCAGCAATTCATATGTCAACATTTGGGAAAAATTATACTCCTAGTTATTTATTAGGGGTTTGGTTTGTGTGTTTATTTATTTATTTATTTATTTATGAACAAGAAAGATGAAAAATGGATCGCATGTATACATCACGATTGTGACGATTGCTTGACATCCCTTGTGGTTGGCTGGTCCATTTTCTTTCTTTTTCTTTCTTTCTTTCTCTCTTTCTTTCTTTCTCTCTCTCTTTCTCTCTCTCTTTCTTTCTTTCTTTCTTTCTCTCTCTCTTTCTTTCTTTCTCTCTCTTTCTTTCTCTCTCTCTCTTTCTTTCTCTCTCTTTTTCTCTTTCAATTTTTCTCTTTTTTCTTTCTTTTTTCTGTTTCTCTCTTTCCTTCTTTCTTTTCTCTCTTTTCTTTCCCTCTCTCTCTAAAAAGTGTAGAAAGTGAGCTAATTTGGCTAAACTTAGCCGGTGTTACACCTGGTCCTCATTCATCAGTAACTCTCAAATACCACATTATAACACTGTCCTCAAAGCATGGGTTCCACCGACTCCATGTAACTGTAGCCATTTCATCCACACAGCAACCAGAGAAAAGCATTTATTGCCAGACTCGATGTCATGGCTAAAAAATGCGCTAATACAGATAAAATTAGCAGCTAGAAACCCTGGCTCACTGCTCAGTAACTCTCAAAAACCTTATTATAACACTTTCATAAACAAAACTAACACAGCAGCACATGGAGGAAGTTACAATGCAAGTTACTTTCTGCTCCAACTCGTGTCCTCAGGTCTGTTTCAGCTCACTCTACTGTGTAAAATCAGTCCAGTATTGACCAACAGCCACTCGCTCAATCGCTCTCTCTTTCTCTTCCTCGCTCTCTCTTTCTCTTCCTTGCTCTCTCTGCCACAGTCATGAGCGCATAAAACCATGTGTGGAACAATCACTCCACGTGAGAGGAATAAAAAAAATAAACCTGCAGAAAACACAGTCATGGCATTGTCCTGTTTAATGTATTTGTGGGTTTCTTTTATGTTTTTAAATCAGAATGCAGATAATAAATAAACGGTCTCCTGTTTTCCATTTTCCCCAATATAAAAGGAAACTGAGTGACCAACTACACAGACATATTTTGTTCTCAGAGGCAGGCACTAACAAAACCTCAGTCAATAGCATGCTCTGACACACAGCCCTGACCCTCAAAAACACTTCCTGCTTGACTTGCGCATGTGGAGAGGAGCAAGTGAATTTAATTTGGAGCATGGGTACAAATACAGCTTCCTCTCTCACAAGAGTAATTTCCATTGTGCAAGGTGGTTTTAAACCTTTGCGATGGTACCACTTCTCACACAAGATTTTTTTTTTTCCCCTCGCAGACAGTGACTTCTTCCTTGCACAGAATGGCTTTTATGAACTCGTGAATATATCATCGTCACTCACAATATTGGCGCTCTTCTCCCTATTACAGCGTCATGGAACATCTCAATCATTTAGAAGCTGTAATTTTAAGGTATAAATTCAACGTAGTTTTCCTTAAACAGGGCTGTCTCTCAGTGCACGTTCTTATATTCTTGTTCGAGAATGCCACTGCTGCAGTTATGTTCTAATACAAGAACACCTGGAGGTTGTTCTCGCTCCGCCCAAAATAACACGGATTCTTCTCTTCATGACTAGCCACAAGAACCATTTTGAAAATCCCATCATTCACCTCAGCATCCTGAATTTGCTCTTTACTGCACATTATTGTAGTTACTGACAGATATAAGTATGAATTAAAATGAAAATAGCTGCTTAATTTGCTTTAAAACTGACAATTTTATTAAATTGACGGAAAAACTCGAGCTCGCTCTGGAAATTCTCTAACGCGACCGTGACGTCACTGGTGAACAACAGCTGAACAACGCCGCGGTAAAACACCGTTATGACTGACTGTTATGACAGTATCTAGCTAAATAACCAACATTATTCATGACGATAGCCTAGCAATCAGCTAAACTCAAATTTAGAGGTACCGTTATTCTTGTAATTGTGATCGAAGTCGAACTCGAATTCATCCGACACTATAAACCTCCGTAATGCAGCTACGTAGCCGAGTATAATCTGAGCCACCGAGTTTAGCGAGTCAAGCTAACGTTAACTAACACCAACTAAAACAGACGAAGTGAGTGTCCTTACCCTGTTTTACGACGGAGTTTTAGGGCCACAGCGGTAAAAAAAAAAAAAAAAAAGATTCCGAGATTAAAGTCAGAATTCTGAGATAAAAAGTCGGAATAATTCTGAGAAAAAAGGTCGGAATAATTCTGAGAAAAAAAGTCAGAATTATTCGCTGCGTATAATGGAGCAGACACAGTGTAACTGTGGAACGCTTAAGTTATGCTTTGGTATAGATTTCAGGAATAAACACTCTTCTCTTCCACATTAGGGCCACAGTGTGATTAGTGTTTAAACCCTGAATCGGTGCACGAACCCAGGGCATGTAGTTTCACGATACAATTAATGATCACGAAAATGATGGATACAGAACGAGTAGAACTCCGGCGCCCACGAAGCTCCATCGCGTTACGGCTCGGACTCGTACAAAAAACTAAAGCCTTATGCATGAATTATTTATTAAACGCATTCACACGACATGACGCAGCCCCTGACTGAGATGCATAAAGGCTTTAGTTTTTTGTACGAGTCCGAACCGTAACACGATGGAGCCTCGTGGGCGCCGGAGTTCTACTCTGTTACACTGTGTCTGCTTCATTATACGCAGCGAATTATTCCGACTTTTTTTCTCAGAATTATTCCGACTTTTTTTCCCAGAATTATTCCGACTTTTTTCCCAGAATTATTCTGACTTTTTTTCCCAGAATTATTCTGACTTTTTTTCTCAGAATTATTCTGACTTTTTTTCTCAGAATTATTCCGACTTTAATCTCGGAATCTTTTTTTTTTTTTACCGCTGTGGCCCTAAAACTCCGTCGTACTGTTTACCTCCATGTTACAGAGACTCTTTTAAACCTTATTCCTTGAATTAGTAAGAAATAACATGTTTTCTGACTATCAATAAACACAAGTTAGGAACTCAAATTCCACTGTATTTATTTGTTTGACACTTTCATAGAGCTGCTGCTTAGCCTTTAAGAAAACAAAGTCCATTCTTTGTGTTCTTGGTATTGACAAACAGTCAGGAGCCAAGCTATATGGCAGAAACCAGCGTGAACCAGGCATGGTGGTTTTATTTGACATTGTGAAAATGTGGCCCTTGTTTGGTTCCTAGATATTTGTTCCTACTAGAAATGGAAGAGATGCTCCGATTTCAAACTTCCCTCCAGGATTGTTATTTTAACATGACCATATCTTTAACTTGGTTAGAAAGGTGTGTGTGATTTGATTCTGTTAGCAACTATAGCCAGTAAAGTACAGAGAACCGCCATGGAGTTTTATGACGTCGGCGAAACCATGGCAACAAAAGTGACCAGAGATTCAAGCAACAAGGTGAAAAAACCGCTGTCGGTGTGAATGCAGGGTGAGCAGTTCACATTAAGCGAGATGGTTGCCATAGTGTTTGAGCTAAATTTGGCCACAATTCCTCAGCATTGTTTAAAGTGGGTTTTGAAGACTTTTTTTTGCACAACTGTAAGTACATCAAAGTAGTTCAGTGTGTATTTAAATTCACATCACAATTGTGTTGTAATACAGACTGTGGCTTGTATTTTCTTGAAATCGTTGGGCATGGTTTCATCACTAATTTCTTATTATCTTTTTTTTTTTTCCTGTACAGAGGTTGGAGAAAATCATCAGAAAGAGAGGGTTTGCCTGTTGGGGCCTGGTCATACATCATTTCAGCCAGAGCCAGAGAAAAGGAGGGGAAGTGGGAGAGAGAGAGAGAGAGAGACGTGGAGGAAAGGTGTACTAAGGACGAGAGTTGCGGCCACTTTCTTTAGGCGGCTGCATTGCCAGCTAATCTGACTTTTTTTTTTCATGTGTTACCATTTGATTTCTGCAACTGTTCTTAGATTTTAACATCAGTATCACAGTTTTGCTGTTATCAGGCAGTTATTAGTATTAGTGTTTTATTTTTTTCCATCGTTTTTCTGACTCAAAGTGTGTTTTGTTTTCCTTTTTGTATGTTTTTATTTGTTTGAGATTTTTTTGGGACTGTGAACAGGAGTTTTCACATCAAGGTTGACCTTTGACCCTTTTTACCTCCTGCACACACCCAGCATAAGGCAGCTATTTCCCTACTCTTTCTCAAGTTCGGAAATCTTAAAACACACATACCTTCACACAAAAAACACGCACACTCACTCACACCACTCGGCCTTTTCACGTAAGCCTGATCCAGCCTAGTCTCGCCTGCTCCGCTCCTCTGGACAGGGTAAGAAGTGCATTTTGCATGCTCCTGTTTGCCTTTACCTGTTTAGCTGAATAAATATATAATATCCTGTTACACATCCCCTGGCAAAAGTTTTGGAATCACGGCACTTTTACAGCACTCAGAGAATGTTCATTCAAATTTGTTAATTTTTTTTTTCAGTGAAAAATAAATATATCAGAGACATATTTGGAAAATAGTTGAATATTCTGGCTTTAAGAAAGATACCTCAGAATAAATTATGAAGTAGAGACAAAAGTTAGAGAGTCACTTAATATTGAGGGAAAACACAAAAATCACATTTAGTACTTTATAAAAAAACAATATTCTGCATTAGGCTGACTGGGGGGGTGGCACGGTGGCACGGTGGAGGGGTGGACGGGTGGAGGTTGTGGGTTCGATTCCCGCTCCGGGTGACTGTCTGTGAGGAGTGTGGTGTGTTCTCCCTGTGTCTGCGTGGGTTTCCTCCGGGTGACTGGCTGTGAGGAGTGTGGTGTGTTCTCCCTGTGTCTGCGTGGGTTTCCTCTGGGTGACTGTCTGTGAGGAGTGTGGTGTGTTCTCCCTGTGTCTGCGTGGGTTTCCTCCGGGTGACTGTCTGTGAGGAGTGTGGTGTGTTCTCCCTGTGTCTGCGTGGGTTTCCTCCGGGTGAATGTCTGTGAAGAGTGTGGTGTGTTCTCCCTGTGTCTGCGTGGGTTTCCTCCGGGTGACTGTCTGTGAGGAGTGTGGTGTGTTCTTCCTGTGTCTGCGTGGGTTTCCTCCGGGTGAATGTCTGTGAGGAGTGTGGTGTGTTCTCCCTGTGTCTGCGTGGGTTTCCTCCGGGTGAATGTCTGTGAGGAGTGTGGTGTGTTCTCCCTGTGTCTGCGTGGGTTTCCTCCGGGTGAATGTCTGTGAAGAGTGTGGTGTGTTCTCCCTGTGTCTGCGTGGGTTTCCTCCGGGTGAATGTCTGTGAAGAGTGTGGTGTGTTCTCCCTGTGTCTGCGTGGGTTTCCTCCGGGTGACTGTCTGTGAGGAGTGTGGTGTGTTCTTCCTGTGTCTGCGTGGGTTTCCTCCGGGTGAATGTCTGTGAGGAGTGTGGTGTGTTCTCCCTGTGTCTGCGTGGGTTTCCTCCGGGTGACTGTCTGTGAGGAGTGTGGTGTGTTCTCCCTGTGTCTGCGTGGGTTTCTCCGGGTGCTCTGGTTTCCTCCCACAGTCCAAAAAAAAAAAACACGTTGGTAGGTGGATTGGCGACTCAAAAGTGTCCGTAGGTGTGAATTAATATATATGAGTGTGTGTGTGTGTGTGTGACCCTGTGAAGGACTAGCGCCCCTCTAGAGTTTATTCCCGCATTACGCCCAATGATATCAGGTAGACTCTGGACCCACTGGGACCCTGAACTGGATAAGGGTTACAGATAATGAATGAATGAATGAATGAATGAAAGCTGACTGGGACGTGTTTTCTTTCTATTATCCCAGTCCAGCAGCTCATTAAGGACTGTAGCATAAATTAGTTTTAGACATGTAATACTCTATTTTAAGAAATGAAATCACCATGCGATTCTCTATTTTTTTTTTTCCTCAACATTAAGGGATTCCATAACATTTCCTCTATTTTTTGCAGAAGAAAAATCAGCAATTAATTTACATAATTTAATTAGTTTGAGGTTACACAAGTAACGTTTTATGAAACAAAACGTGCAATTACTGGTGTACAACAAAATAAAAATGTGACACATTCACTAGTGCACTGGGGCAGTAAACACACACCTGGAGCGGCAGGCAGCCCTGGTGTAGTTGGTCAAACATGTCTATCCGGTCGGGTCAAACCCGCGTCTCTAACCATTATCCCCCGGCTGCTATTTGTGTTTGTTTTACGTCTGTGATTTGTTTAGTAAACAAACTGGGTGCACGTTGTTGTGATTTCTTAATTTTTGCCAGGGAGATTTTAGAGTAGTGAACTTTCATCTCTTTTGTTAATATTATTTCCTATTATTTATTTATTGGAATAGATTCAGCTCAGAGACGAAGGAAGGAATATGACTGCTGAGACACTTAACTTCGGTCCAGAATGGTAAGCTTCAGTTTCAAGTGGTATTTATCTTATTTTTCCTACTTCCTATTACTTTTTTTCTCCCTTCCCCTTTTTTGTTATATCTTCTCCCTAATCCGTCTGTGGTGTTTCTTCCCTTTTTTTTCCAAACGGCACTCGTATATTTTTCTCTTTTCCTTTTTAAGTTATGTACTCGCCTGTTGATAGCCGAGAAGAACGATGTTCAATCTTCCACCAGTGGAACGCTCCCTCTATATCACCTCATTACTCTTCTTCTTAAACATTCTCTCTCCTGCTCACTCTTTCCCTCCCCCTCACTCTCTCTTTCTCCTTTGGCATTCAGTAAATGTTTATATAGAGATTAGAAGTGAGGTGTGGCCTGTTTTTCTGGTGCAAGTCCATCCAACAAGGACTGCTGTGTGCATGCTTGGTCAGTGGCCAGCGGAAGATTACTTCTGGGTTTGATTTGTGCGTTGCGGAGTTGGTGTGTTTTGGTGAAGCTACTCTCCTTGCCCAACGCCATCTGGATATGATGTGTTTATAGTTTGGAGAAGCACTGATATTTAAAGGTTGTAAAGAAAGCCTGATTTAAGATTGGAATTGATAAGTCTTCTGTTTTAACATGGAATATATACACTTTTTTTTTCCTTTCTTAAATCTCTTTCCTCTTCTTACTCTTTTCTCTCTTACTTCCTTTCTCACTTTTTCTTTCTTTTTTTTTAATTTTGTTTTGCTTTTCTTTTGCTCCCCCCACAGGCTCCGAGCACTTTCCAGTGGAGGCAGTGTGACTTCCCCTCCTCCTTCTCCTGCTATGCCAAAGTACAAGCTGGCCGAGTATCGCTATGGCCGAGAGGAGATGTTAGCACTTTATATCAAAGACAACAAGGTGAGGAGCATGAATAATTCTAAAAAGGAGCATGCTGTGTGTCAGAATGTTCAGGAAGTGCTGGGTTATCTAAACTGCCTTTTCTTTTTTGGTATAAGATCTCAGCTGCTCAGCAGTTAGTGATTGCTGTTATTTGATGCACTTTTTTGTTCGATGGTCTTTGAGATGACTTGGGTATTGAGTACGTGTAAGATGAGCTTAGTTTAATAATTCTGCAGTGCTTATTCACAGAATTGATTTCTCCTCGCATATTAGACTTTCAGATTCAAGATTGAATTTCCTGATGCTGGTGATCGTTTTGCTCCATCACAACTTTAACGCAGTGCATTGCAAGAATCAAGTTCTAAGTGCTTTTACATTTTTATAATACAATCATATTTCTCAGTGAAAACAAGAGAATTCTAGAGAATTCACCAATGCTAATTTGCGTTTATATTCTATTTCACATAATATACCAACATTTCCAATAAGGCTGGGCAATATATCGATATTTTAAAACATATTGCGGTAGAACAGAGCGGGATTTGGCGTGAGGCTATATTGTTTATATCGATATTTGAAGTTTTTAAAAGTCTAAATCTTGAGGCTATCTGCAGGGGACGCTGAAAGCAGGTGTGGGAGTACTCCTCGCCTATTTCACCACTTACAACTGCAGCACAAACTTCTGTATGAAGCTGTTAAACTCAGAGATGCCGCTGCTACTGTACTGAAGCATTTACGTCCCAATACAGTTCCTCTAAACCAGTTCAGCTTCATTAGCTAACGCTGTGCCTTACGAAAAGAAAATTACAAAGCGGTGTGGTGTTACTAAAGCGGTACTTTACTACAGAGCAAAAGGGTATGCTCCCCGTCTCAACAGTGGAGAAAAAGGGCTCCAAAAGGCTGATTAAAACTCCTGACCCATGATACCAATTGTCCAGTCGCAATTTCTTTGCACAAGAAGCGCTGCCTAACGTTTACGTTCAAGTCCGACAGGCCCTTCTCCAAGTCGCACCTGTGAGCCATATTTGAGCGTCACTATCCGCTTTATTGAAGATTGGGAGATTAAAATGCATGTCAGCAGACAAGCTATTTCCCAGAAACCCACACTGGGAGCACAGAGCCGAAGCTTTTACACTGTTCTTAAAAGCACTTTATCACAGACGCTGCAGGTCTGTAAGTAAATGAAGTCAGACTTCAGTCTTTATTTTGATAAATGCTTTGTTTTACAACTGAGTTTTGTTGAACGTACAATTACAGGGAAAAGTGAAGACACCCAATGAAAACCTTTGTCTTAAACATATTGAAACATGGACATTTGAGGTTCATTTGAATATTGAAAGACGAGGTTGAGCTCACACACAAAACTGAATGTTCTGTTTATAAAATGTTCATAAAACGTATCTAAAACAACGTATATCGCACCTCGTATCGCCGTTCAGCCATTTTTTGTTCTTATCGCCCAGCCCTAAATTCCAAAACTGGGCTTTGTAGGTCAGTGCTTTACTTTTAAGAGCACTATGTCTACATTGCTGTCTATCAAGGCATTTATCTGTTTATCTTAATTACTTAAATATTTGTTAGCAGCTAGATTTGAGAAGGTCAAAAAAATGTGAAAAGTACAAGCCCTTAAACTCACTTCGGTCCAAATTGGTTGGTCCTCCAGCGCGTCCAGATGCACGTCTGGTTTGGGACTTTAAAGCTGGCTTCCAGAATGTTTGGCCCTGTTCAGATGAATTGGGTTTACTTTGCACTGGTGTTTCAGCATTCTTAGCATACTACAGCAGGCAGCGTCCAATGGAAAGGTGCTGTAGTATGTGCAAAAAACACACACAATGTCAAAGCTTTTAAATATGCAGTATCCTAGGCATCTCTTTTTTGTCTGGTTGTGTGGTTGTTTTGAATTGATTAGCTCTAGTTTTTCACATGTGTGTGGATGTGTGTGTACTTGAATAGGTCCCAGAGGACATGCAGGATAAGGAGTTTGCTGCTATTCTGCAGGATGAGCCTCAGCAGCCTCTGGCACTGGTGCCTCTCACTGAGGAGGAGCAGGTGACAACACACACACACAAAGGATTTAACGGGAGTAGGGAAGGTACAAATAGGAGCCAAATTCTCACGTTTACCACACATAATACGTAGTCGTTAACAGCATACACAAATTGATCTGTTTTTGTGCTGTAATTGAGTTAGGGATGGTAGTGGGGTGTATTTTTGATTCATCCCTGTTTTTATTCTTGTTATTCTATTTGTTCAGTTGTTTACCCAATTTCTTTGTCTCTACAGCGAAACTTCTCCATGTCTGTTAATAGTGTGGCCGTGTTGAGACTCATGGGTAAAGGGGGTGGGGCTATTCCTGCTGGCGTACCCCGGGGCAGAGGCAGTGTGAGAGGTGGCCGAGGTGAGCTGACCAGGGTGGGGGAGGGAACCTGAATATTGAATTTGAGTTTCTGTAAATGCAGTTTTTATGTCAGTTAAGGACTTGTTATCTAAAACGCTTATGACAAGTTCTTATATATAGTATGTCTGTTTTTCTAGGCAGAGGTCGAGGAGAAGGTGGATTCTACCAAAGAAGTACTGAAGATGGCGAGGTGGGGTTCAGCAGGAGTGTTAGAGAGATCCACCGTAGCCAGAGCTGGGACGACAGGTATATACATCATACACACACACACTACCAATATACTACTGTGGGGGATAGAAACACACTTATGTTGTTAACAAGCATGCTGTGGTATCAGGAACCACGTTTCTTCTCACTATGTATCCGTTTCTGTCTGCAGGGGGGAGAGGCGTTTTGAGAAGCCCCTGCGTAGGGAGGGTCTCCGGGTTGGTTTTGAAGAGGTGGGCTCAGTGGGGAGGAAGGAGTTCATGCGCTCGGACAGTGACAATTGGCGCACACTCAGAGAAGAGCATGAGCAAGAAGATGCAGGAGATACAGGAGGCAGCTGGAGACTGGCTGTCCCTCGTCGGGATGGTATACGCGACTTCTTTTCATGTTATATCAACACGATACTCTGGCAATCAATCATATTTATAGTGTTCCCTTTTCACCAAATGCATCAAATATACACTGCATCTGTGAGGCTAACAATATTGGTACCTTAATAACCACGTAATATTGCTAATCTCTGTTTTATTTCCTCTGTAATAGAACTATCTACCTGTGTTCTCTGACATTAGATGTCAAACTTAATATGAAGGGGCTAGTGTAGGAAGTTAGGGTTCAAAACCGATTGCTACATGAATACAGTAATACCTTGACTTACGAGTTTAATTCATTCTGTGACTGAGCTCGTAACTCAGTTTGCTCGTAAATCAAATTAAAACGAATTGAAATACTATTAATCCATTCCAGCCCCCCAAAAAACGTGTTTTTAAATTGAAAAAACAATTTATAAATAAAAAATAATGTAGGTGGATTGGTGACTCCAAAGTGTGTGAGTGTGTGTCGCCCTGTGAAGGACTGGCGCCCCCTCCAGGGTGTATTCCCGCCTTGCGCCCAATGATTCCAGTTAGACTCTGGACCCACCGCGACCCTGAACTGGATATAGGTTACAGATAATGAATGAATGAATGAATGAATGTATACAAATGCATACAAGAGAAAGTTAAGAAGTAAACTGGTAGTGGAAGAGGTTGGGGGAGTTTTTCTTGCTCTGTCGCTTAACTTACTCGCTACACAAAACCTTACAATGCTGAAAAAAACAGAGCTACGACATAGATGTACGGCAAGATAACCAAGTGAACTGAACGCTCGCTGGGCCACTTAGTGGCGAGTGGCGTAAGCTCGCTCACTCGCATCTCAGAACTTGGCTCGCATCTTAAAGCAAAAAAAATTTACACAGTGACAGTGGAAAGTTCGTAAGTTGATTCACTCGTAAGTCAAGGTTTCACTGTACAGCGTGGGTAAAAGAAAAAAATTTGACATTTCTGATTAAAAAGAAAGAGCGCTCAACATCTGTCTTCTCACTTCTACATCATTAAAGGCACCTTTTGCTATTCTGTCTGTGCTCTGGTAACTGGTCAAGTATGTTTACGTTCTATGATGTTTTTAATCTTTCTATTCTGAGTCTGAAACCCTAATGTCAGTAAATCAGTATAAAAAACAAGGTGCTTGGTCAGCCATGCTAGGCTTTCTCTCTCTCTGCTTATGGCAGAGAAATGACTAAGACCTCAAAATGTTGAAAATCATGAGAAGAGATTAGGATAATGCTATCTTCCTGCTAGGTGGGTAATATTGATATTAATGTTGGAACTGACTCTAAATAATGCATACAAACAGCTGTTTTTCTCCTCAAACATATTGTTCCCCCTTAAAAGAAGCAGAGTTTCTGAACATAAACCAGATAGAACAGCGTTTCCCCACGTTCCTAGACGTTGCCTTTAACAATAGCCTCTTGGAATGAAACAAACAGCTCATTACCACAGTTGCTCTAATAGTTTTCATCTTGTTTTATTTCCCATTTAATTTCTCTCTCTGGAATGTTTTTTCTGTAAGACGGTGGTCCTCGCTCAGCAGGTTGGCGTGAACATGGGGAGGTTCGCCGCAAGAAGTTTGACTTCGACTTCCGAGAGGGAGGGAACGAGGGAGGGAGGAGGAGGGCTGGAAGTGAAGGAGCAGAGGAAGAACGCGATGGGTTACCAGAGTGGTGCACAGATGAAGAGGATGGAGAGATGGGCACCTTTGACTCCTCTGGAGCTTTTATGTCGATTAAGGTGTGTGTTTTATTTATATGAATTAAATTAATGAGAGGATATTTTTTTGTTGTTGTGTTTCATGTCAGAAAGTCAATTTCTCTTGTTTTTTCCTTTTTTATTTGTCTTCTCTCTCTGTCACTCACATTAACTCACATACAAACATCCAGAAAAGCTCTAAGGACCCCATCCCTGAGGAAGAGTTTGAGTTTCAGGGGCTGGAAGATGAGGAAGAGTGTGGTACAGACGAAAACAGCACTGGTGGAGAAAAAGTGGAGAGAGGTGAGGGGAGGTGGCCGTTGAAACTGTACGTAATGGGAAGGTCAGAGCAGGTCTTATGGCTGTGTATGGCTTGGTTTGTCAAAAGTAGCTGTTGTTTGAAGCTCTTTAAAACTCTCAATACTGTATTTCACTGACTACAACTTTAATTTTATTCTCGTGGACATTTTGTTGGTCTCTGTTTAGGTGAGACTGATTCTGCAGCTGTGCCCGAGATAGAGATGAAGTCTCTCCCTCCTTCCTCTCCTCCCTCCATGTCTCTCTCCACCGAACGGTCTGAGCCTGTGCCTGCTGCTGCCCCTGCTGGACTGGCGGATCCTCAGCCTGCCCCTTCCATGCCCAGTAAGATGCCAAGTGAAGGTAGGCAGCTTCTTCTCTCCATGCACTTCTTGGCGTTTGGGGAATTGTTATTTTTTGTTAAATTTATATTGTATTTTTAATTTGTTTAGTGTTATCAGAGCCCCTGTCTGAGCTGAGCCCCAGTGCCTCCTCCAGTTTGCCTTCATCCCCTCCTTCCTCTTCCTCTGCTGCTACTGACCTCCCACCACCGGGAGGTGACCCTGAGGATGACGAGGGCATGAAGCATCTGCAGCAGGTGGCAAACATTCCTAATGACTACTGACTTTATCATATGTGTTGTGCTAAAAAATTATTGAAAGCCTCTCTTAAAGTAAATGACCAAGAGATCAAATATCTATATGTAATTACATGGGTACAGGAGGCAGAAAAGATGGTGGCAGCACTGCAGGACACATCTCTCGAGGAGGAGTGTTTCACCCAGACGCTGCAAGAGAGCAGAAACACTGCAGCTGCCCTGCCTCTCTCCCACGACTCCGCAATGAAATGGTTCTACAAAGACCCGCAGGGAGAAATCCAGGGTAGGCAAACACATACATGCTCCATGAACCATGACAAGCTTCTTCTAAGACCTACAGGGAGAGATCTGTGATAGATACAAACAAACAAACAAATGCACCTTGAAGCATGAATACTTTCAAGTAGAGAGAGGAAATACGTTGCTTTTGAGAGAACCTGCCTGTTTAAGAATATAGTCTCTCTCTCTCTCTCTGTCTCTTTTGTTGTAGGCCCCTTCACTACAGTGGAGATGTGTGAGTGGTTCCAAGCAGGGTACTTCAGCATGACTCTGCTGGTGAAACGTGGCTGCGATGAAGGGTTCCAGCCTCTGGGGGATGTCATTAAAATGTGGGGGCGTGTGCCTTTTGCCCCCGGACCCTCCCCACCACCACTGGTAAAAATCCCACGTGCTAAATCTCTTCTTCAACCATGCAGTAACAAATATTATTCCAATTATTTCTGCTAACCGCAGATGTTGATGATTCAAGACGTGTTTGATGCCTAAGTCTTTTCGCTAAACGCGCTTCTGTAGCTTCTCTTAAGCTGGTGAAACCACATCAAGACTGACATTGACGAAGGTCTAGATCTAGGGGTTTGAGTTTGTAGTTGAGTTTAAAGGATATACGTATAGTAAAGTATCTGTTTGTCAGTAAGCTACGACATCGATTATGTCTTGACTGACTGCATCTGTAGTGAGTGGGTAATTTCTATTTTATGCTAAACACATTAAAGTGGCTTTTACCACTATCTGCATTTTTGTTTTAAATTTTTTAAAGTTGTTTCTTGTAGCATCCAAATACTCTTACTGGTGCAAGACTGTATAATTAATTCATGTTCTCTTTTCCTCAGTGTAATCTGGATCAGGAGCGGCTGAAGAAACAGCAGGAGTTAGCTGCTGCTGCAGCTCTCTACCAGCAACTCCAGCAACAGCAGATATTCCAGCTCATTAACAGGTATGTGGGTGGGCAAAATGGCTCTTTTGATCAGCATTTGACAGTGTTCTGCATTTCTCTCATCTTATTAAACTCCTTATGTGTGTGTAGGTGTGGAGAGCAGGGTATGATGCCTTCGTTGAACAGGTCAATGTCAGTGCCAGATACAGGGTCCATGTGGGACATGCATACCTCAGCCTCACAGCCGACAGGTGAATGAACACACGCTTATAAACGATAAAGCAGGGATTTACTAGACCTGTAACTACATTTTAATTATTATTCCATTGTTTTAACACAGTTGCAGCCTTAAATGCTTTTTAGTGTGTGTACAGGGTTGTACGGAAGCCCAGCTGGCGGCAGTAGCTAATATTAGTAGCTAATAGCTGATTTATTGTTTTACTGATCGTTGTATTAAATGATTTGAGATGCGTACCCAGTAAACAATTAGCCGTTGATTCAACGTTGAAATAACGTATTGACTGCCGTCTAATCAACGTTCTCTTAAGGTTGAAAATGAAAGTTGAAAAGACGTCCAAACACAGACATTGAAAAGACGACTATTAGACGTATTTTGGACGTCCATTGAAGTTATTAATTGGTCCCGAAATAAATTACTTGTATAAAACGCGTTTTGGACGTCCACTGACGTTATCGATTAGTCACCACTTAACTAACTTATTAAGATGGGTTTTGGATGTCCATTGACGTTTAAAATATGTCCTTGACGGACAGACTACTTTTAGACCTATTTTGAACGTCCAGGGACATGCCTTGTTTACTGGGTAGTGTGTCAGAGGGAATGAGGAATAAATCTTTGCTCTGGAAACTCTCTTTTTCCTTTTTTCCTGCCCTTGGTCTCGCTCACGCTTGTTTTTTTTTCAGGTGGTGAGGCCAGTATATGGGACTTAACTCAGGGTCCAACTCTTGAACAGCTTCAGAAGGTAAGCGCAGGCACCTCTGACCGAATTTGCCCCAGAATGAATGGAGGGGCGACACTGTTATCCTACAGTTGATCGTTGAATCCATGGCTTGTCTGACACCCCGTGTGTTCACATGTTCAGCTCCAGGAGAGAAGAGAGGCTGAACTCAGGGCTAAGAGGGAGGAAGAAGAGAGAAAAAGAAGGGATGAAAAGAGGAGGCAGCAGGAGGAACAAAAGAGGAGAGAGGAAGAGGAGCTCTTCAGACGTAAACAGGTGTGTTTGTCAGTTTTGCGCCCTCCCCCCTCTCTTATTCTCTATGACTAGCTGGGGCAACAATGAGCTATTACTGTGTGTTCAAATCGTCTGAGTTTTCCCTGTGTTCTGTGTCGTCTTCCTGTGGCAGGAGCTGCTAATGAAGCTGCTCCAGCAGGCTCCACGTCAGGGAGGGTCTGGATCAGGTTCAGGCTGGAGTGGAGGCCCCATGCCTGGCTTAGGGAAGCAAGGAAAGTCATTGAACTTGTTGGACCTCCAGCAGGAGGCTGAAAGGATCTACAAACAGCAACACAGGGCCCAGCAGCAGCAGAGGGTAATAAAGGCTGTGCAAACACCAACATATTTAGTGGCTTTATTTAAATACATATAATAAAAATAAGGGATGTAGATAGAGATGCACTGATGTCACAGTTGTGAGCCGATTCCAATATCCTGCATTTTCAGTGCTTATACATGATTATTAATAAAATTCCTATCAAATCGACATCAATTATCATTACAGAGAAATATAACATATTCATCTGTACAGTTACTAATGTAGTAATGAAAAACGTTCTTTCCATCCTTCTAAGAAATGCGCTGCATGTGCGTCACTCTGTTCTGTTCTTGGGGATAATATTGTGTCCAAAAGTACTGTGATTTTTGGTTTAGACGAATTAAGGTTATTTCAGTGTCAGTGAGGGTGAACGTAGTGTATCATATTTAATATTTAGTGGGTTTTTTCTCTTTAATAAAAAACAAATAATAAAAGAGCTTTAGAATGTTTGCATTTTGGATTACAATTATACTTTTTATAATGGTAGTGTTGCAATCACACAGCTTCAGGGATCTGGAGGTTGTGGGTTCGATTCCCGCTCCGGGTGACTGTCTGTGAGGAGTGTGGTGTGTTCTCCCTGTGTCTGCGTGGGTTTCCTCCAGGTGACTGTCTGTGAGGAGTGTGGTGTGTTCTCCCTGTGTCTGCGTGGGTTTCCTCCGGGTGACTGTCTGTGAGGAGTGTGGTGTGTTCTCCCCGTGTCTGTGTGGGTTTCCTCCGGGTGACTGTCTGTGAGGAGTGTGGTGTGTTCTCCCTGTGTCTGCGTGGGTTTCCTCCGGGTGACTGTCTGTGAGGAGTGTGGTGTGTTCTCTGTGTCTGCGTGGGTTTCCTCTGGGTGACTGTCTGTGAGGAGTGTGGTGTGTTCTCCCTGTGTCTGCGTGGGTTTCCTCCCACAGTCCAAAAACACACGTTGGTAGGTGGATTGGCGACTCAAGTGTCCATAGGTGTGAGTGAATGTGTGTGTGTGTGTCTGTTACCCTGTGAAGGACTGGCGCCCCCTCCAGGGTGTATTCCTGTCTTGCGTCCAGTGATTCCAGGTAGGCTCTGGACCCACCGCGACCCTGAACTGGATAAGGGTTACAGATAATGAATGAATTAATTAATTACACGTTACTCAAAAACATATGTAACAGAGGCAACCAAACACTGTGACCACAACTGAATGACAGTCTGGCAAACTAGATTTAAGGTTCATAATTGAACATAATTAAATCAAGATCTTTTTGGTCTTCTTCGAATTAATGTCCAGGCCTTTTTTATTATTTAATTAAAAAAAACTGCAGATTAGGTTGCAATCACAGTGTTTATCAGAAAATCAGAAAATCACGGTATATTTTCACCAAATAGTTCAGCCCTGTACCTTTTTTAACCCCCACAGTGCCTATATTATTTGGGTCAGCACTGCATTTTAATATCATGACTGTTATGTGTTTAATCACGTTAAATATATGGTTGTTGAATCTTGAAGGTAAAGAGTTTGTTTTTTTTAAAAATGTATTATCTCTCTATAGTGGGGTGCTGAGGCCCTAGGGTCACTCTGGAGTTCTGGAGGCATGGAGGGGAAAGCAGCCGGAGGCAATAGTCCTTCAAGCGGTGGAATGGGCATTTGGGACGAGGCTCTAAAGAACCAGAGCAGCCTTCGGAACAGCATGGGTCTGAAGAACAGCCGCAGCAGCCCATCACTCAGGTAGACCCTCATGTTTAAGCGAGCACATGTCACTTCTCTGTGTAAGTGTCCTGAATTCTGTGAGCTGTTGGCCAGGTTACATTCTGTGTCTTTGCAGCGATCCATATATGATGTTAAATCGCCGTAAACGGACTGAGGAAGAGGAGCGGTTGCTGAAGCTTTTGCAGGGGATGAAGGCTCAGGATGGCTTCACAACATGGTGCGAGCAGATGCTGCATGCTCTTAACACCTCTGCCAACAACTCTTCTTCCTCCCAGGATGGTAAACGCATTAGACTTTTATTCTTATATTCGTTTTCTTGAAGGTATTTTCCCACAGAACGTACCACTTGTCAGTTTACTTCTCAAAGCCACTGGATTTGCATTGTCTTATAAAATATATCACAAGTTCTGTTGGTTGTGGATGTTCATGTCATTTTTACTTTGTCATTGGTCTTGGGCAGTGGCTACCATTGTTGCATATTTGAAGGAGGTTGAGTCGCCATATGAGGTGCTGGATTTTATTCGTCACTACCTGGGCGACACCGTGGAAGCCAAAGAGTTCGCTAAGCAGTTCCTGGAGCGCCGTGCCAAACAGAAAGCCAACCACCAGAGGCAGCAGCAACAGGTGATTTGTTAATACTTCTTAATCAGTTGTGTATTATTTAGTGATGATGATCTATCTGTTCTTTGCACGTGTTTGCTCTCCCATGTTCTATTCACCTGTTTTGATGCTGTGAATGGAAATAAGTGTACAACCTATTTGGAAAACACACTTCGGCACACTTTAATGCTTCGTTATGTATCTATCTTTACACTTATATAGTGGCTTTCTAGACTCCCAAGGACGCTTTACAATCCACACTGCTCAGAACGCTCAGAACACTGAATCCACACACACATTGGCGAGAAGCGGCAGCCGAACGCGAACAGCGTACTCTCGACCAGGAACGACCGTCTACCTGGAGGACTGCATCGGGCACTAGGAATACACAGGATGGATGTGCCAATCCATATCTGGGCACACACTCATTCACTCTCACACACACACTCATTAACTCACAAACCAGGACAGTTATTAGAGAAGCCAATTCACCTACCCTCCATGTTTTTGGACTGTGGAGGAAACCCACACAGACACAGGGAGAACGTGGAAACTCCACCCAGATGGGACTTGAACCCAAGATCCCAGCACTGAGAGGCGAACGTGCTCACCACTAAACCACTCTGCCGCCCATTTGCCATTATGTTTTTATTTGCTGAATTGAACATATCTGGGATAAAATCATTCATTCATTCATTGTCTGTAACCCTTATCCAGTTCAGGGTCGCGGTGGGTCCAGAGCCTACCTGGAATCATTGGGCGCAAGGCGGGAATACACCCTGGAGGGGGTGCCAGTCCTTCACAGGGCAACACACAGACACACACATTCACTCACACCTACGGACACTTTGGAGTCGCCAATCCACCTACCAACGTGTGTTTTTGGACTGTGGGAGGAAACCGGAGCACCCAGAGGAAACCCACGCAGACACAGAGAGAACACACCACATTCCTCACAAACAGTCACCCGGAGGAAACAGACAGGAAACCCACGCAGACACAGGGAGAACACACCAACTCCTCACAGACAGTCACCCGGAGGAAACCCACGCAGACACAGGGAGAACACGCCACACTCCTCACAGACAGTCACCCGGAGGAAACCCACGTGGACACCGGGAGAACACGCCGGGGGACACACTCCTCACAGACAGTCACCCGGAGGAAACCCACGCAGACACAGGGAGAACACACCACACTCCTCACACAGTCAGTCACCCGGAGGAAACCCACGTGGACACAGAGAGAACACACCACACCCCTCACAGACAGTCACCCGGAGCGGGAATCGAACCCACAACCTCCAGGTCCCTGGAGCTGTGTGACTGCGACACTACTTGCTGCGCCACCGTGCCGCTCTGGGATAAAATCAAACATGCAAATTATGGCCTGTATTAAAGGTTAGAATAAGGAGGTCTAAAATAGCAAACAAATACTTTTATTGTGTTTTTAAAGAGTAATCATATTACATTTTCACATAATTGGATGTATTTCAACCAGGAATACTCATAAGTTTGGACATGAATGTATGTTCATTGCAAACGACACCGGGAGAACACACCACACTCCTTACACAGTCAGTCACCCGGAGGAAACCCACGTGGACACCGGGAGAACACACCACACTCCTCACACAGTCAGTCACCCGGAGGAAACCCACGCGGACACAGAGAGAACACACCACACCCCTCACAGACAGTCACCCGGAGCGGGAATCGAACCCACAACCTCCAGGTCCCTGGAGCTGTGTGACTGCGACACTACTTGCTGCGCCACCGTGCCGCTCTGGGATAAAATCAAACATGCAAATTATGGCCTGTATTAAAGGTTAGAATAAGGAGGTCTAAAATAGCAAACAAATACTTTTATTGTGTTTTTAAAGAGTAATCATATTACATTTTCACATAATTGGATGTATTTCAACCAGGAATACTCATAAGTTTGAACATGAATGTATGTTCATTGCAAACGACAAGTAGACACCCGTCCAGTTTCCTGTTGTGTGTGTGTGCGCGGTTTGACCTATTTTCTTCTCTTTCACTGCCTTTCACAGCTTTCTAAGGAGGTAGCTGGGTTGACAATGAACAGCTTCCCACTGCAGGTATAAAAATATTTTCACCACACATTTTTATTGATCAAGTCTCAAACTCGAACACATGTACAGGAGGTCCTCGGGTTACGTCAGTCCCGAGTTCCGATGTTTCGTGGTTACGACACATCTCCCAATTACTGTATAAAGCCTTGTTTGGACTTAAGTGGTTTTGCGTCGTAAACGTCGTAACATGAACTTCGTGTGTGGTGTGTGCGGCGGAAGAATACACGGTTACGCGGCTCGGGACCGAGGAGGATAGGTGTTAGGATAGGATAAGTGCTTACAGTATGTTATTTACGTAGAGTACGTTCTGACTTACACCGAAAATCAGTTTACGACGCCACGTAGGAACGGATCAACGTCGTAAGTCGAGGACCCCCTGTGTTTTGAACCTGGACTTGAGAGTTTCACTGCACCAGACTATTTAACTGTAATCAAGCTTACTCTCATTTGTTTTCCTTTTTTTCTTCTCGTTAGGATTCTATGAGGGGAATGAACACCTCTGCTTTGCAGTCCATGTTCCAGTCTGTACATTCTGGAAAGGGGGGGGTGGGCTATGACCAGGCTGGGAAACTTAAGAAGAAACAGCCCATGATGCTGCACTCTGACCCAAGCATCTTAGGTACACATCCTGTTACACATTCATTGGTTCTTTTTGAATACCAGATTGTCCTGTAGTTTTATGAATGAAATTGTCATGTACATAATCATTTTTATGTTCGGCTATGACTCACCTTTTTAAGTAAATTGGACACTTCTTTTCTCCGGACATAAAGCATTAACGTAAACTCTCTGTTGTATGTAGGGTACTCATTCCATGGTGCGGGGGATCGGATGAGCCTGAGCGAGATGGAGATGGTGGAGGATTACTGAGTCCACAGCAATAGCTACCTGAGGCCTTTTATCCGCGGGTCCAACTAATCAGACTCCGCAAGTCCAATGTGCACTGCTGGGGAACGGGGAGGGGGAGGGGAGGGGGGTGGTGATGGGAGGAAGAGCCAGGATAATTGGAGAGGGTTGTGTGTTTGGGGGTAGAGGGGAGAATGAAAAAAAGAATGTAGTTCTGTATTAATGGGGGTGGATGGTGAGCAGTGGCGCTCCTGTGCCCCTAATTACACAGCTTCAGCCCCCCCCCCAAACAAGCCCCCGGGGATGAGATCGAGTGGGGTATGGAAAAGGGTGATACTGGGGTTTTTTTGTTTGTTTGTTTGTTTTATTTTATTATTTTAATTTTTTTTGAGGGGGCGGGGGGGGGGGGGGGGGGGGTAAACTTCTGGCACTTAAAATAATAAGCACCTTACTCAAACTAATGCACTTTATGAAAGCAGGATGTTTTTTTTTTTCTTTTGGTTTTGTTTTTGTTTTTTTAGTTTTTTTAAATAATAAAAGTTTTACATGTATAGATATGTGGTATGGATTCAGAAATATTCCCACATAAATATGTGTGTAGAATTAGAACTGGACACAGAAGCATCAGTGGTAGAGATCAAGGGGGACCGTCCTGTTTGTTCAAACCTTATCGAGAAAAAAAAAAAAATCTCTATTCAAAGACAAACACTGTTTTTTTTTGTTTTTGTTTTTGTTTTGTTTGTTTTTTCTTTTCTTTTTGTAGTTTCTATAAAAAAAGTAAAGCTATATAAATAAGATTTTTTTATCATAAAACTTGAAGATTTGCACTTGTATAAAAAAAGAAAAAAACACAAAAAAATTGGTTAGATATATGTAATAGAGATTAATATTTTTGTGTGAGTGAGTGAGCGCATCTGTTGAATCCAGAACGTGAGTTGTTTGTACAAAGCATAACAGTCTGCACAATTTTTTTCCCCCTTGTCGTTTTTTTTTTTTTTCTTCCTTTCTGTGGAGGGGGGCTTTGCTTACCGAGATACCAAGTTGTATGAAACAACACCAGAGGCCATTTTGTGAATTTTCCTTTCTCTTCGCGTGAGTTAGAAATTTGTATTTCATGAATATTTCAGAATGAGTGAAGAAAATAGGTGTGTGTGAGTGTTTTGTAGCTCTGCAGCATATTAGTGTATTTGACTTGAGGGGGACAGTGGGCAATGGCACAACACATCCTTTCTTTTGTCACTTCCTCATCCCCAGATAGACAAGAAATCTCTAGATGCAACCAGAAAAAGCTTTAGCTTCTTTTACATTTACCAGCGCTCTTTATTTTCTTTGTTTCCCCCCCCTCACCCCTCACCTCTCACCACCACCCATATGTGTGCCTCTAGTAGGCTTATGGGCCAAGTACCGAGGGGTGTGTTTGTTTGTGTGTGTGTGTACGTCTACATTTGAGCGTGTGTATGCCCGTGCGCATGAGAGCTTGTTTCTGTCCACACATGTGCCTAAGAACTTAAAAGGGCGAATGGTTGAAGTTCATTGCTGCCATTGAGACATTATTTTTTTAGGAGCGTGTGTGTGTTTCGGTGAAGAAACATTGACACACTTCCTGTGCTTATAAACAAAGAGCTTTGTGCATTGCGCACTTCATTTTCTCTAGTTATTCTAGTGTAGCCTGGGGATGGTCCAGTTGAGAGGATTGTCCACTTTTTTTTCTGGGATGTGGCTCGCATTGCCTTGTTGTCCACTCTCTTACTCCTGAGTGAGTGACTGACTGGCTTAAAATGATCCCATCAAACTGTGCAAGTGCACACATCCGTGCACAAAATGTTCATAAAATGTTACTCGTTTATTGTCGTCATTGTTGTTGATTGTTGTTATTGTCGATAAAGACTTTTTGTTATTGCATATATGAATATGATTTTATATATATATATATATATATATATATATAATATACACACAAAGTTAAAAGTAAAGTATTTGGACTACAAAAGAGCACTTGGGGCTGCTACTTTTTTTTTTTTTTTTTTTTTTTTTTTATTAAATGAATTATTTTCGTTTAGTTTTGGTTTCATTGCCACCATGTGAAGTGTGTTATTTCTTTCTTAAGAAAACATTGAATGTATTCCAAAAAAGGTGAAAAAACAACAAAAAAAAATTTTTTTTTTTTTAATTCAACGCAAAAATGGAAGTGTAGTCGAGACGTTGGAACTGCAAGGAAAACGTCATTTTTCTTCAAAAACCCGTTCAGCAAGCAGAGATGAACCGCTAGAACACACTGCCTCTACAATCCTGTTCGTACAAACGTTATGACTATGAAAATGAAAAAAAAAATCTATTCCATACTGGAGTTTTGGTTGTTTACAAAAAAAAAAAAACTTTTGACATTTGGTGGGTGAATTTTTTTCTTCTTTTTTTGGAGGGAGGGGTGGGGTGGGATGTGGGAAGAAGTGTGGAAATGTGACTCAATTCAGAACTATTTGAGGAATGGGGCTGTTTGGATCACGAGATTACAAGCCCCTCCCCCTTGTAGTGACATGTGTATGGCATACAGAATGATTGTTTCCATTGTTGTTGCGACTTTGGTGAATGAGTGTTTGGACATGGAGTTATCGCAAAGCTGACTTTATTTTGTTTACTCTTTGTTTACTTTGTTTTTTTGGCCTAGTTTTTCTTCACGGAGGATTTTTGAAATACGTTGTGTTCATCCAGAGGAAAAGAAAATGGTTCATGTTTCTGGAAGAGTGCAAAATCAAAACAGCACAGACCATTTTTTCGGTACTTTTGAAATGCACGAAGGCAACTTTTGATGCTTTAACAGTGTGTTTTTTTTTTTTTTTTTCCCCAACATAAATAGAAATGGCCTCTAGATTGTGGTTTTTTTTTTTTGTTTTTTTTTTTTTGCTTTAGAAAAATCAAAGGAGAACAGAAAGGTGGTCACATAGTGGAACCTTTTGTGGACACCGCCAGAACCACATTGAGGGATGTATATATGTAAAACCTCAGCTCTGCCATCACAGTCTTCAGACTGTAAATAGCCTTTCTGTTTTCACATTGACGAAGGGAGTGTCATGGCAGTTGGCGTTTGTGGTCTTTACAAAGAAAGCAAAAGAACTCCTGCTGCCTCAATGCTCTCACTATGCACTTTCACACACTCAAAACTGTGAGGACCCTTTGGGGACGTGACGAAGAAGACGGTGGACGCTTGTGAGACACAGCTGGAGTGGACACTTTTAAAATCCAGCTGAAGCCCATTTAAACGTATAAACTAGCGAGGACAAGAAAGTCGGTAAATCTATTTCACTCCCCCGTGTATTACTCCCCCTCCCTCCCGCTAATCCGCTAACTCTCAGCCGTTCTCGGGACTGAACTGAGACCAAGCTCGAGTGTACACACCAATGAAGGAGGCTAATGAGACGTTAGCTACTCTGTATGTTGAGGATTAAGAGCTCTACTACTTGGATTTGAACTACAAGATTAAACTCCAGCTACTCAGAGATTTTACAATTAAAGACAGCTGTCTGAAAGTTTATGAACTGCTTGATTCTGGGTGCTAGTTGACAAACAACAAAAACTGAATCGGAGGCTGGAGTTAAAAGTGGAATTCTGTGGATCGTTCCCTTAAATGGTCAAGGAATGGATCGGGAAGAGGACTAGAGAAGAACGGTTGAAACGATGGTTCTATAGACTGCATTGCTGTGGATTCATTTCTTCGAGGAGTCACGTGCGACCGCACTAACAGAACTATCTGTCTGGTAATAAATGCATGTATTCGTTTATTCATTTATGCTGTAAACAGTTGTGAAAACTTTGAAGGAATAACCCTGCCTTTTTCAACCTAATCCAGTGTCGTTGCAGTCTTGGTGATATTATGCAATGCAGGTGTTTGTGCTTTGTTCATCCAAGACCTCTGATGTGTGGAGGAGAATACAGAGAACGCAGAAATGTACATAGCATGCAGCCTGTGTTTTGCTGTTGGTGTAATATATATATATATACGTTTGAACTTCTCCAGGGGAATGGATCAAAATGGCTGTCTTGTATTTATTATTATTAATGAGGGACTAATGCAAAAGTTTGTATTGTTGAATCCGATTTTTCTCATGGTGCATTCTTTTTCTCTTTTATAAATCAGAATTCCAGAGCTTCAGAGGAGGATGTACACCAGATATTCTCCTTCTCTCTTGCTCCCTCTCAAGCTCTAGCGCTCTCAAACACTCACTGGAGAAGACTGGAAGAGGAAGATCACGGATAAACGATGCCCTTACGTTTCTTTTTTTTGTTTATGTACCATTTATCCATGACAATACTCTCCTAGAAAAAAACAAAAAACCCTGAATGGAATCAAAGACGTGACCACTGGGAGAGCGCAAGAGAGAAAACTCTGGAGACTGGAACTGTGGAGTTAATGACAGTTCAACCTGTACAGACTAGTAATCCACCTGTATGGCCAGGCCCTACTGCATACATGGCCGGGCATGTTCAGCGCACATGCAGCATGATCATCTTTAATAGTATCACATAAAGCGACTTGCGTATTGCTGTCTTGAGCAAACATGGAAAAACCACACACACAGACTTTGTGCTGGAGGCAAGTGGCTGCCATGTAAACTGTGTATACATGACTTTTTTTGTGTTGAGTGTGGTGATCTATTTTTTTTTCCCCTCCCCCTGTTTGACATGCCTTAACTGTACAGACAAGCCTGTACTTACAGATTGAAAAAAAAAATGCTTATCACGCTTAGATCAACATTCTTTTACTTTAGCGCTAATTTAAAAGGCTTTTTTAATTCTTTCTCTCCAATGAAAGCTTTGTTAATGGAGCGTAATGCATAAGATACATCATCGCAATCAAGAATCTGGCTCATTCTAACCCTGAATAGTTGTGAAAGTTCATTGCATCGCTGCAGAACCATGTGTCCCTTTCAAGAGGAAGAAAAACAACAACAACAAAAGTGTATTGAGCTTTATTAGAATATGCAGTGTGTTTAAGAGTAGAACTAACAGTGGGCTGCGTCTACTTGTATATTTACACCACTGTATGAGTATTTGCCTCTGCGGTTCTGAGCATGCGTACAGGATTTTAGTGCGGCCGTGCCCTTAAAGCTGAAAAGAGCTGTGTTTGAGACTCTTTTTTTTAAAATTTGTAGCTCGGCTGCTTGTGGACGTGATTATGGGCTCATAGTTAAACCCATTTTAATTGTGGCAAAATAAACCAGGCTGTTTAACATTGAAAAAGTGGAGGCGCGGGGGAAAACAGCTCTGTTTAGATATTTGAATATATACATTATCTGCGAGAAGAAAGATGCAGGCGTATGGCACGTGGAACTGGTACCTTTTGCTAACGGTGGGGTTTATTAGAACGTGAACAATCCGTGAGGAATCTGTTATCCAAACCATACCCTGAGTAATGATTGTAGCGACTGTAAGAACTTTTGAAAGCTTCCCAAATGCGTTTTTGTCCTTGAATTTTATTTTTACACCAAGGGAGAAAATCAGTATTGTTTATACTATCATCACCGTTTTGCCGCTTGCATGTCAAGGTATACTTTTTAGTGGATCTGAGATTTGTTGATTTGCTTTTCGATTCTTACCTTTCAATCTTAGCCCTGTAGCCAAACTTTTAAATGTCTCAGATATAACTTTTGAAATCATATTGACAATATCAGCAAAGAAAGTAATAAGGTCCTGATTAATCAGAGTGTAAATAGTTTGGGGTTTTGTTTGTTTGGAAAGAAATCTACTAAATAAAAGCTTGTTGACATTTCTTTTTTTTTTTTCTTAAGTGTTTTCTTAATGTTTTGTTTTTTTCACGTTCAGAAACTAATCTATTGTGTGTAAAAGACTAGTGTGTTTGCAGCATTGCTGTTGGGATCAGATGCCATTCAGCGTTATCGTTGTGTAGAGAATTACGATGATTCATAACCAGTTCTGGAACATGGATCTAATTCAAACTTATCCTAAAGCTTTTAGACGGAGAGCTATCACTCCAGAGAACACAGCTACACTGCTTAAAATGTTTAATCGTGTATTTTATGCCCTACCAGCCACATTTGGCATTGAGCATGCTGGGCTTGGGCAGCGCTGGAGAAACTCATTCTATTGACATCTTTTTAATGGAAAGTAAAAGCCACCTTAAGGGTTTTTCAGAAGCGCTTATCCAGTTCAGGGTTGCGGTAGGTCCAGAGCCTACCTGGAATCACTGGGCGCAAGGCGGGAATACACCCTGGAGGGGGCACCAGTCCTTCACAGAGCAACACACACACATATATTCACACCTACGGACACTTTTGAGTCGCCAATCCACCTGCAAACGTGTGTTTTTGGACTGTGGGAGGAAACCCACGCAGACACAGGGAGAACACACCACACTCCTCACAGACAGTCACCCGGAGGAAACCCACGCAGACACAAGGAGAACACACCACACTCCTCACAGACAGTCACTTGGAGGAAACCCACGCAAACACAAGGAGAACACACCCCACTCCTCACAGACAGTCACCCGGAGCGGGAATCGAACCCACAACCTCCAGGCCCCTGGAGCTGTCTGACTGAGACAATACCTGCTGCGCCACCGTGCCACCCAACAAATTATGTGTATAATTTAATAAAGATGGGGGATTGACTCGTTTAGGCGGACACGTAGGTTACCTTCACTTTTATGCTGTGTGTATAACTTATATATTTTTTAGATGTTATATTTATGTTTCTAGCATTTCATTCTTCAAAATTACACACAGAAGGTGAAGGTTCCCTGATAATTTAATTGATCCCATACCACTAGCCCATGGCTCACCAAGCTTATCCATAAAGGGCCAGCGTGGCTGCAGCTAAGCAGGAGCACACGTGATTCTACTTCTTTAATCAACTAGTCTCAGTCTCCAAACAATAATACAGGGGTGCTCCTGTTTGACTGGAATGGCCACCTGCAGCCACACTGGCCCTTTATGGATAAGACTGATGACCCCTGCACTAGCCTAAAGAGCTATGTCAGTGCCGTTTTATTTCGAACCATTTTTCCCATATACGTTATTCAAAAGAAAAAAAACAACCATTCAGGACAGTTGGGTTGAATCTCAAATGGCTCCCTACTCCGTATATAGTATATTTTGTGATTGCGCCACGTGTGTCAGTCGGACATAGTGCTCTGTTTCTCTGTACGTTCTGCCTGTGTATACAATGCGCTACAGTCCGTGAGCGACATCTTCCGGCAGAACCGAGTATTGCAGTGTGAATATAGAGGAAGAGACATCTCGCGAGATTCTGACGGTGTTTAGCGCTGATATGGCGGTCCACTTGGAGTGTAAACACGCAGTGTGAGTATCCATTAACGACGGAATCTTGTATCTGACCTGAGCGGTTAAAACCGTTACTTAAAAGTGAAGGAAGTTTAACTGAGGGATGGTAACGCTTCTAACTGCGTGGAAAAACTAAAACCCAGAAAGCCACGACTTGACACAGCAGCGAAACGGAACAACAGGTAAGCGGCGGGAACCAGCAGAGGTTTACAGTCATTTACTTGAGAGGGAGAAAATCATACGCTTTAATATATTACGAATATCGTTGTCTGACCTTTAGCTTCAAATGGTTTCGACTTTAGAGTGTTGGAGTGATGAGGTAAAATTAGCGTGTACAGGGCGTTACTTAGCGATAATATTAATTCTGAAGTATATATAGCATAGCATAGGCCAGTAACATTACACAGTGCCTTGGCAAAGAAGTCCCACTCTCGTATTCTTCACTTAATTGACATTTTATCAGCTCGCCTTGCCTTATTGCTGCACTTTGAAGTTATATAGCTACAGTTTGGAGTCCATCTGTTGCTCAGTTTACTTGGTTAGCTCTATTTTACCCCGGTTTACAAGGGCCAGGAGCCGCAGAGGGCCAACACAGAGCTGGTGTTCTTTAGTGTTCGTTCTCAGCACTGCTGGTGTGTTGGTGTTTTTTTGCTGGTTCGAGTGGGTCATTCACAGCATTGGTGCTGGAGATCTAAACCTCTCGGTGTCACATCTGAACCGAGAATAATCCACCCACCAGAATGGAAACAACAGGTGAATTGTAAGGGAATGGACGTGTTTCTAGGTTTAACTATACACTAAGCACACAAATAATTCATGATACTGAGCTTGAAATTAAGGGAAAATAAACAGGAAAGAAGACAAATGATCACTTATTAAAAGTGCAGGGTGTAATGTATTTACGGTACTCAATCTTAAAGTGACCAGCATGAGAACACACCACACTCCTCACAGACAGTCACCCGGAGGAAACCCACGCAGACACAGGGAGAACACACCACACTCCTCACAGACAGTCACCCGGAGGAAACCCACGCAGACACAGGGAGAACACACCACACTCCTCACAGACAGTCACCCGGAGGAAACCCACGCAGACACAGGGAGAACACACCACACTCCTCACAGACAGTCACCCGGAGGAAACCCACGCAGCCACAGGGAGAAAATACCAACTCCAACATAAGTACTATTCTTGATTTGTTTTTGTTTAAAATATCATGAGGCTAATTGTGTGCTGGAAGGATCCTGATAGACGAGTTTTTACAGTAACGGTGCTTATTCTCTCTCTCTTTCCTCCTCATGTCATCTCCAGATTTCTGTTGCTGCTGTGATGTTCCCAGTGCCGTCAAGATTAGGTTTGAACCACTGCCGGAAGAAACATTACCACAGTAGCACCTACCTTACCTCGCTTTGACACGGACAGACGGATGCGCGTTACACCACCCGCCCTCTGAACTGCTCTCTCACGGAATAACAGCAGCACGTATATTTTATTACAAAGAAGTGGTGACAGCGAGGAGCGAAATGTCAGACGCAGGGCCGAGCGGTGAAGGAGGGGGGTTTGGAGGAACGGGGCAGGAGGCAGACCCTGATGGAGAGCCTCCTCAAGAAGGTCCAGAGTATCTCCCATGCATTGGTGATCAAGAAGAGGCGGAGAAGGAGGAGGAGGAACCATCTGCTGCCAAACAGCCACGTCTTGACGATGATGACGAAGTGGGGTTTCGCCTTCATGAAACAGGCTTGAAGACCATTTCTAGTGTTGGTGGAGGTCAAGGTGTTGTTCTGAACACAGAAAAAGGTGAGTTGTGTCTTCTGTGTGTTGTTATCAACATTGTTGTCATACACCTCTTCTCCTCATCTGTCTTACTTAAATATATAGTGTGTTTCACGTGTTGCACAGTGCTCAGTCGAGCAGAGGATCACGGAATGACAGCAGGAGAATCAGAGCAAGGAGAGGAACCTTGGTGCCAGAATGGAGAGAACAAGGAGACAATCACGCCAACTGAGGAAGGAGGAGATGAAGTGGAAAAGAGCGGTCAAGATGACGTGGCCTCTCAGCGTCAGTAGTAAGGAATAATAATCTGAATTTGCATCTCTATGTGGGTGATAGTTAAAATGACAAGAAAAGAATTAGTTAAATACTTCCTCATTTAGAAAATAAACAAGTTTGATGGTATTTTGTTGGTGTCCTAAACGTTTTGTGTCATTTGTGATGTCATGTGTCTACAGCCTTGGCCTGGATTTCAGTCAGAACCCCCAAATGTTGACAGGTAGCTGGGCAGAGTACACACACTCACCAGAGAACTACCTCAAAGGCTGCAAATGGTGAACAAAAACTGAAGTGATGTGTAAATTTATTAACAGTGCATGCTTATAAAACAAATCCCTCATTTTCTCTCTCTCTCTCTCTCTCTCTCTCTCTGTCTCTGTCTCTCGTTCTTTCTCTCTGTCTCTGTCTCTCGTTCTTTCTCTCTGTCTCTCTCTCTCTCTCACTCGCTCTGTCTCTCTCTCGTTCTCTCACTCACTCTTTCACTGTCTCTCTCCGTCTCTCTCTCTCTCTTTCTCTCTCGCTCTTTCTGTCTCACTCTCTCTCTCTCTCTCTCTCATTCTCTCTCTCTCTCACTCTGTCTCTCTGTCTCACACTCTCGCTCTTTCTTGCTCTTTCTCTCTCTCTCTCACACTCTCTCTCTCTCTCTGTCTCACACTCTCTCTCTCTCTCTGTCTCACACTCTCTCACTCTCTCTGTCTCACACTCTCTCTCTCTCGCTCTGTCTCTGTCTCTCGCTCTTTCTCTTTCTCTGTCTCTCTCTCTCATTCTCTCAGGGCTCCAGACGGTTCCTGCATCCTCTCAAATAGTGCAGACAACGTATTGCGTGTTTATAATCTCCCGCCTGAGCTCTACAGTGGCAGCTGGGACCTGCTGTCAGAAATGGTCAGTTTTACCAATCCAGCTTTTTTATTCCTGCATTTAGAAGTTCTACTAAGATGTGTTGTCACTGTCGATATCATATCTGTGTCCTAAATATAACAGTTTAAATGTCATTTACTTTGTGAAACATTGTTTCAATGAGTGCGCTTTCACTCTGGTATTGATTATGTCCCTAATTATAGCTGCAATCATTAGTGAGATTCGTTGTCACTGTCTGTTATGAGCTGTAAGTCATTTCTGCCTTCTAGTGGAACAGTGTTGCTAATGCAACCATGATCTCTCTGTTTCTGTAGCTGGGCTTGCAGCTTCCATGGTGAATAATCTAAAGATCAAGAAACAGTTTAGAGATAACAGAAACTGTGCTCATGTTGACCTCTGAAAAGGAAGTATGGCCGATGCAGAAGAGCGCAGAAATGTTTGTTAGGATGTTAAAGTTGGGCTGTCTCTGCTGCGATGCCTGGTTTAAGTTTAATTATTGTTTTCCTTTTTTGTCTAGAGTCCAGTGCTGAGGATGACGGAAGGAGACACCATCTATGACTACTGTTGGTTTCCTAAGATGAGTTCTCTGGACCCAGAGACCTGCTTGTGAGTACTCCTTCTCCTGTATCAGCCCTACAACAAGACACACTGGGTAAAGATAAACGGACGGTGTAATCTGGAATTGTATGGTACTTGTTCCACGTATATCTGTGTTTGTGTCCTGCAGCAGTCATAGTCTGTAGTTTCTACTCTTTCAAAAGCCATTTATTTGTGCTGACATTTGCAAACTTTAGAAATTCACAGCATATTTGTGTCCTTTTAGGGACTCAAATTTAGTTCAACAAACAGTGGATGTCACCATGGTTTTACACACAGCATCTACAAGGTTTAAACCACTGGAAGGTGAAATGAGTAAAATCTTTTTTTTGTAATGACCCCTAACAATGACAAGGACAAATGTAAGGGTCCTAATGACTTTGACGAGGGTGTGTTTTGATGTTTTTGTCTCATGGTGTTGATCAGAGCTTCTACAAAAGAGTAGGTCTTCATTGGATGTTCCTGGTACCTGCAAAAATAATAAAATGGCCCAAGGAAGGACAAATAAACCGTATGCTCCAATGCACTGTAGGTTTTAACAACTTTCTAACACAGTGATGATTTACTTTTAGAGCAGTTTGTCCAACAGTGTTTCTGTGGGCTTAGACCAAACAGACAGCTTTGTTCCTCTTGCACATCAGTGAGCTTTGGGCACCAGTTGTCCTTCTTTGTGCGTGGCATGGAAGCTTTGGGAAGGTTCTGTAGTAGCAGCAATTACAGGAGAACTGGCTGTACCTACAGAAGAAGCTGTGGTTTATCAGTGTGTCAGTGGAGTGGGAGATAAGAAGAAGCCTCACATATTACACTGTAAATATTATATCTTGAAAGCTTAAATGTAGTCTATGTACAATTTAAAAAATATACAGTAGAACCCTGGAAGTCGACCGTTTTTTGAAGTCGACATTATCAGAAGTCAACGCCAAATGTCGAGAGAATTTCGACCCGGAGGTCGACCTTAAAACTCAGAACCCGACCCGACCCATTAATTGGTTTTCGGTTATTTCTTATGGGGAAATTCGATTCAGAACTCGACCGCTTGTCAGTTGTCGACGCGAGTTCCGGAAAGGATTACCGTCTACTTCCAGGGTTCTGCTAATATATATATATATATATTAGTGTCGCAGTCACACAGCTCCAGGCACCTGGAGGTTGTGGGTTTGATTCCTGCTCCGGGTGACTGTCTGTGAGGAGTGTGGTGTGTTCTCCCTGTGTCTGCGTGGGTTTCCTCCGGGTGACTGTCTGTGAGGAGTGTGGTGTGTTCTCTCTGTGTCTGCGTGGGTTTCCTCCGGGTGCTCCGGTTTCCTCCTACAGTCCAAAAACACACGTTGGTAGGTGGATTGGTGACTCAAAAGTGTCCGTAGTTGTGAATGTGTGTGTGTGTTGCCCTGTGAAGGACTGGCGCCCCCTCCAGGGTGTATTCCTGCCTTGCGCCCAACGATTCCAGGTAGGCTCTGGACCCACCACGACCCTGAACTGGATAAGGGTTACAGACAATGAATGAATGAATATATATGTGTATATATATTCTGTTTAGAATAAAATAACTTTACAAACGTCAACAACGTATTTCTTGACATTTTAATTCATGTATTGGTTTTTGAATGAATAAAGATTATTCATTCAAAGAAAATTTGATGAAAGATTAAAATGAAAGATTATTCATTGAAACAACCAAACTTGTCTGGTAGTTTGTGTAGATAAAATGTATAATATTCAATTGTCTGAAAATATTCTCAAAACATTTTTTCATTCTCAAACATTTCGTGAGACGTATTAAACCAGTTTTGAGTTTTGGCCACATGATGAAATGAAGCTGGCATGACCTGGAAGTGTTTCCTCTGGTTGCTTAGCAACCAATAAACACCTTCCACCAAAGCAATAGCAAGGAAATATTGGGCCTTCGAACCATATTAAAAATGTTGAGAGTAGGGGAGGTCTACGAAAGGTCTAGGGGCTGAGGCAGGGAGTCATAACTCCTTTAAACCAGCGCGAGTGTTCAGTAGTAGTTCATTTTAATCCTCCTAGATCTTCTAATGGTGTTATCAGGCAGCTAACGGTTGGACGCTCCAGAGTGTTAAGTTGATGCTAATAAGGGGATTTACAGAGAGCATAATTCAGTCCTTGATGCATGAAAAATAATTTTTGTGAAGTGAAATTCAATCATTCATTCATTGTCTGTAACCCTTATCCAATTCAGGGTCGCCGTGGGTCCAGAGCCTACCTGGAATCATTGGGCGCATGGCGGGAATACACCCTGGAGGGGGCGCCAGTCCTTCACAGGGCAACACACACACACACACACACACACACACACATTCACTCACACACACACACCTACGGACACTTTTGAGTCATCAATCCACCTACCGGAAACCGGAGCACCCGGAGGAAACCCACGCAGACACAGGGAGAACACACCACACTCCTCACAGACAGTCACCCGGAGGAAACCCACGCAGACACAGGGAGAACACACCACACTCCTCACAGACAGTCACCCGGAGGAAACCCACGCAGACACAGGGAGAACACACCACACTCCTCACAGACAGTCACCCGGAGGAAACCCACGCAGACACAGGGAGAACACACCACACTCCTCACAGACAGTCACCCGGAGGAAACCCACGCAGACACAGGGAGAACACACCACACTCCTCACAGACAGTCACCCGGAGGAAACCCACGCAGACACAGGGAGAACACACCACACTCCTCACAGTCAGTCACCCGGAGCGGAAATCGAACCCACAACTTCCAGGCCCCTGGAGCTGTGTGACTGCGACCCTAACCTGCTGCGCCACCGTGCCGCCCCCTGTAAAGTGAAATTGTATTGGAAAAATGTTAATGTCGCATGAGTTTTGTTATGTCTCTGCGGGTGATTCATATTGCATCCACAAATAGCCATGAGTACTCTTTCATTCCAGATGTCTTGTTACTTGTCCAGAATTCACAGGCCCTCTCCGCCAAATCAGCTGTCCCTTGGATGCTTTCATTTTACTGCTTTTGTTTCAAATGAAACACCCCATCCAAGAGAAAATGACAGAAGAGACATATATCAGCAATATAACATCTGTTCTCCTCGCTCTGTGTTTCCTGCTGGAGGCATTTAGGGACCGTCTAAGTGGTCTCCCATCTTCCCTCTCCCTCTATTTTCATCACTCCTGAACTCGTACCGCGTATTCCTCTTCATCGAGCGGTGTTATTGGGCACAAATAAGTGTCTCGGTGGCCTCATCGTTTATCCAAACGCAGGCAGAAGCCGACATCAGTGCTGTACAGCCGTCTCCGAGAGACTTCTTTTGTTGCAGGCCGTGGCTGTAGGCCACTAAGCAGGGGCTCGTTAACCACATTCCACCATAAGAGCATTACACGTACATGCGAACATTTTGCTGATCAAACGCTCTGCTTGGGAGAAGCTCGGTCGCCCTGCGGCAACAGAAAACGAGGGGTGAAGAGGTCAAGGATGAGATCACAGGCAGGAGGAGAAGGATGGTTTAATGATGAAGAGAAGAGAGAGGAAGAGCCCAGTAGAGATCAGCCCCGCTGAGAGACTCTCTCAAAACAAAAAGCCGCTTCAGAATGTTGTCTGTCTGCCAATATGAAGAGGAGGGAGGAAAACCACTGGAAACGTTTAGACTACGATCGAGCAATAGTCTTGTGTGTGCCTGCTCTCTGGCCTTTCTAATTGTGGCTACATTGTAATTTAAACTGAAGCCCAGTGGGGTTTATCTTAAATATGGGCTGCGGCAATTGACTGCTCTATTGCAGGCAAGCACCATGGGTATTTATTTTTTTTCCTTCATTCCATCTTGGCATTAGAAGTGTGATCTCAGTTTCTCGTAGTCAGGAGGCAAACAGTGTAACTCTCCCGAAGAGATGGCCAAGCGGATCTGCTGTGGAGAGCTTTTGTTTTCCTTTCTGGGAAATGGTCCAGCTTAAACTGTGAAACCGTAGAGCTGTAATTGTTTTCTTTTTTTTCCTAAAGCTAGAACAAGGAGCAGATGAGAGGAGAATAGGGCCTTTTTCTCGCATGGATGACTGTGTAATTATGCCCTGGTAAAATGTGTCATATTTAAAGTTTCCACAGTTCTGACTCTTATTGCTCTGCATCTTAAGGGGGAATAGAAAGCAGTGAAGTAGAACCGAATAGACTTAATTGACCATGCGGGGTTGACCAACGGTTCTGGTCTAAACTAATATGCTTATGATAACGGCTCATGCTTCAATCTTTCAGCATATGACCTCTGAGTCGAGAACATTTTATTAGCTTTTTATGCATGACCTGCCTCACACCGTCAGTAATATCCTTTCTCTCTCTTCTTCGCTCTCAGTATTGCCAGCAGTAGCCGTGACAACCCAGTCCACATATGGGATGCGTTCTACGGTGACCTCCGTGCGTCGTTTCGACCCTACAACCATCTGGATGAGCTGACGGCAGCCCACTCGCTGTGCTTCTCCCCAGACGGCTCCCAGCTCTACTGCGGCTTTGAGAAGACGGTCCGGGTGTTCTACACAGAGCGTCCAGGCAGGGATTGTGAGGAAAGACCCACTGTTGGTGAGAGAAAAATCATACTACAGTTGAGCGCATCTGTCCATCCATTCATTCTGTCACGGTGGCGCAGCAGGTAGGTGTCGCAGTCATGCAGCTCCAGGGACCTGGAGGTTGTGGGTTCGAGTCCGGCTCTGGGTGACTGTCTGTGAGGAGTGTGGTGTGTTCTCCCTGTGTCTGCGTGGGTTTCCTCCGGGTTATTGTATGTCAGGAGTGTGGTGTGTTCTCCCTGTGTCTGCGTGGGTTTCCTCCGGGTGACTGTCTGTGAGGAGTGTGGTGTGTTCTCCCTGTGTCTGCGTGGGTTTCCTCCGGGTGACTGTCTGTGAGGAGTGTGGTGTGTTCTCTTTGTGTCTGTGTGGGTTTCCTCCAGGTGACTGTCTATGGAGTGTGGTGTGTTCTCTCTGTGTCTACGTGGGTTTTCTCCGGGTTATTGTATGTCAGGAGTGTGGTGTGTTCTCCCTGTGTCTGCGTGGGTTTTCTCCGGGTTATTGTATGTCAGGAGTGTGGTGTGTTCTCCCTGTGTCTGCGTGGGTTTCCTCCGGGTGACTGTCTGTGAGGAGTGTGGTGTGTTCTCCCTGTGTCTGCGTGGGTTTCCTCCGGGTGACTGTCTGTGAGGAGTGTGGTGTGTTCTCTTTGTGTCTGTGTGGGTTTCCTCCAGGTGACTGTCTATGGAGTGTGGTGTGTTCTCTCTGTGTCTACGTGGGTTTTCTCCGGGTGTTCCGGTTTCCTCCCACAGTCCAAAAACACATGTTGGTAGATTGGATTGTGTGTGTGTGTTGCCCTGTGAAGGACTGGCGCCCCCTCCAGGGTGTATTCCCGCCTTGCGCCCAATGATTCCAGGCAGGCTCCGGACCCACTGCGACCCTGAACTGGATAAGGGTGTATGCAATTCAGTCTGTTACATGTAATGGTTCACCAGTGCATTTGCATATTGCAGTTTTATGTAGCAATATAACCGCATATTTAATCATAAATATATAATGTGGTTATGTCCATATTGTACAACTGTAGTTCCACCTCTTTCTAGAGGTTGTTCTACCTTCCATGCTGTTCCTCACAGACAAGTATGAAAAAACTATCCTGCTGTGCTGGAGATGGAATGAACTAATTATTTGCTTGTAATTATTTTGCTCTGGAGCCAAATTAGGATTCTAGTCTGCAAAACTGAAACTAATAATTTAACGTTTTCTTTTTTTTCTTCTTTCTTTCTTTCCTTTTTAATCAAAGAGTACCAGGTGTGCTTGTTACAGACAAGAGACATGCTTAGAATACAAAATAGTTTTGAAATGTTCTTCCCAATTAAATTTCTTTCTTTTTTCATCTTCCTACCCATCATCCTTCTGTTACTACACCCCCCCCCACCCCACCCCCCCCACACACACACACTCTTTTCTGTATTATTCCCTATGGGTTATGCTTCCCCCCCCCCCTTCTCTCCTTTTGTCTTCACCAGTTAAGAAACAGGGTCAGAGTGGTATTATCTCATGTCTGGCGTTCAGTCCGTCTCAGTCGGTGTATGCGTGTGGCTCCTATTCCCGCACCGTGGGGCTGTACTCGTGTGTGGACGGCTCTCTGCTGGCCCTGCTGCCCCAGAGGCACCACGGAGGAGTGACACACTTGCTCTTCTCACACGATGGCTATCACCTGTACACAGGCGGCCGCAAGGTGGGGTTTGTAAGATGTTGTTTTTCAGCATGACTATTTATTTATTATTCATCAGTTGTGTATAACTCAACCGTAGTCCTTTTTAAATATGTCTGCTCACAGGACCCGGAGATTCTGTGCTGGGATCTCAGAGAACCAGGCCGGGTACTGTTCTCACTGCCCAGAACTGTCAGCACTAACCAGCGCATCTACTTTGACCTTGACCCGTAAGTGACAGCACTGTGCAGTCAGTCGTTTATGGATTTGGGTGAGAGCTGGGCACACTTTACACTGGTGGGTACATGGGGTATACGTTATCCTTGGTATAGTTCAGCTGCACTGTTTCACACACACATTAATCATTTAATTAATGAGGTAGTAGCAGCAGTAGTCTTTACCGTTTACGAGCATTTCACCTGAGAGTGGCAGGGGTTCAATACAAATAAGAGAAAGGCTAGATAACACCAAATATCTGGCGAAGTGAGGCAAACACAATAGAGTGAACACACGTAAATATTTGCCGTATATTACATGCATAATACAGACATCTCTAGATTTAATTTAAGACACTGCTGTAAAATTGAGATGCATTTTTGTATTCCTTTGTGAGTATCCATGTTACATTTTCCCCTTTTATTTATTGGTGCCATGCTCTGCCCTACTGCTTTATACTAATATCTTAAAACTTGATGTGTGTTGTCTAGATCTGGCCGGTACATTGTGAGTGGCAACACGGACGGCATGATGTCAGTGTGGGACACGCTCACAGCGCCCCCTGATGGTAGTGAAGAGATTCTGCAGCCCTATCTGCAGTTTCAGGCTCACAGAGACTGTACAAACGGTATCAGGTAACACCAGTTCCACTACAAATTAGTGGCAGCCCGGATTAGCTTGTTTTACACGTTTAAATATTACTCTTAAAAACCGAGTGTAAGACACGTCTGATGGTAGAGGTCTGGCTTGTCCTCTTTAGTGATGCACAGCTTCTGAAATGTGAACTGTACGGTATGAGACTGACTTTGAATATGGTGCTAATTAAAACTTTGTGGTGCATAAACATGAGCATCTTTTTTTTTTTGCTTTTCCACAAGTATTCACCCCTTCATGCCACTAGTGGCTTCCAGCAGTGGTCAGCGTCAGTTCCCCTGGCCCGGTGACAGCGACGATTCAGGCTCGGAGTCAGACGAGGACAGGGTGATGACATCAGAGGGCAACAGGGAGGACAACGCGCTCGCGCTGTGGTGGGCCGGGCCTCTGGGTGCTACCGGAGAAGACGGCCGTCAGGAAGGACCGACTGCGCTTGAGAACTAGAGTCTTCATTTATATAATGACTGAACCTCCTTTCTTGTGTTTCAAACCTCGATTGTTAACATTTCATGGCTGTGTCGTACTGTCCATTGACTGACGCAATCCAGGACCAACAAATTACAAAGAGAATTTTACCGATAATGGGAAGCTCTTCTTTCGTTAAAGAAAAACAAGGCCTTCCACAGCTTCCAGGAGTGTAACAGGTCTAAAATTTAAGACATAAACCAGCCAGAAATTAAGTTTCCCTTCTAAAGAATAGTTCATTCGGAGTTCACGAGATTTCCCCCCTCTCCTCTCCGCCTGGAACATCAGAGTAAGCAAAGAATGCTTTGGAAAGAACTCTGATTCTTTCATCAGTGCTCTTGGTGCACTCTGTTTAATACTCTTCAGCGTTTCTGACAGCTTTTTTTAAACATTCTTTAGACGTTATAATGGTTTACGACGAGTCCAAAACTGTGAAACACAACAGCCTCTCCGCTTTGACACGTGGAACCAGGCGTTTTCCTTGAACACAAAACCCTCGTCTCCATTTTTAAACAATTTAGTAGGTGATAAGAGAGAGAGAAAAAAAGAAGCAATATGAGATTATACCCTCAGGTCCGTAGATAAACACAAACACAGCCTTCATTCTGTCTGTGAACGGTTCCCCCTCCCGTTATCTACACTTCTGCTTCAGCTGCTCCAGCGAGAGATGTCTACATTATTACACGTGCCATAGTGCTGCTGTGTGCCAGTAAGATGCTTATTTTTGTAATTCTGTGAGAACCGTACCGTGTGTGTCTCTGTGTGTGACAGCAGGCTTCTGATAATACATTTGTTGCTTCCTGTACTGAAACCCGGTGAGTGGCTTGAGTTTACATCAGTCTCTGATTTTACACTCGTCCTGGAACAGAAACGTTCTGTATGTTGTGCTGTCTTTCTTTTTGAAGCAGACGGATGATTCGATCTGAATGTCTCAGCATTGATAACAGTCTGTTGTTTAGAGAATGTAATTTTACTCTGTGGCATCTCTTTATTCAAGTGCTTTAACAAAGTCTTTTTGTGCAGCTCTACTTTTCCGAACAGTCGGTTGATCTGAGATCAGGTGTGTGATTTCCGGTTACCTGTATTAAAGGTGTGCTGTGTAACATTACCGTTGTGATTAAGTGTGTGTGTGTGTGATGGTATGTACAGGTTTTTCATCTGAGGAACGAATGTTTCTTATAAAATGTTGCATTTTTGAAGAGTCGTACTGACATGTTTGTTTTTGACTTAAAGTTGCTGGTCCCATGTGAAAGTGAAAGCACATCATCTGCTTTTTTTTGGTCAGTCATGTACAATGATACTTGGCAGTCAGACTGCAGTTTCCGATTCTGTCCACTAGGGGGCACCTAGAAGTCTAACGTTAACAGGTGAGTCTCGGTAGGAAAACATTCAAAACAGTGTATTCTTTCATATTGCTCTTCTGTTTGATTTCCGTTAAACACCATGTAGTTGGCTTTTTTTTTTTTAAAACAGCAGGGATGCTTTAGTAGATATGTTTATAAATTGATGATGCTGAATGTGTAATGCCTTAAGCATTAAAGGCTCTCAAGACGACGGTCGTATATTCAGATCAAGGGTTTGATCGTTGTGTCCAAGAGGGCACACAAGCACAGTGCAGGCACCCTTTGACCTGTTGACGTGACCAATCTGGAGTTTTAGCTTCATCTGCTCTGAGCTGTCCACTAATGTTCTGTTAGTGGCAGTTTGAAAAGAGGTGGTGGCTGGCTTCACACGGCTTGGAACGAGGATGTGCTTCCTTGTATGGGTGTGACTGGGGAGTGCTAGCTCTCAGGGTGGAATTAGCTGAAACTAACGGAGGAAATAGGGATAATATTTTGGAGATATATCACGCCGATCATATTCTGTTAAACCACGAATTAGCCTTTATGTTGCTAAAGCAGGGGGGCACGGTGGCGCAGCAGGTAGGTGTCGCAGTCACACGGCTCCAGGGGCCTGGAGGTTGTGGGTTCGTTTCCTGCTCCGGGTGACTGTCTGTGAGGTGTGTGGTGTGTTCTCCCTGTGTCTGCGTGGGTTTCCTCCGGGTGACTGTCTGTGAGGAGTGTGGTGTGTTCTCCCTGTGTCTGCGTGGGTTTCCTCCGGGTGACTGTCTGTGAGGAGTGTGGTGTGTTCTCCCTGTGTCTGCGTGGGTTTCCTCCGGGTGACTGTCTGTGAGGAGTATGGTGTGTTCTCCCTGTGTCTGCGTGGGTTTCCTCTGGGTGACTGTCTGTGAGGAGTGTGGTGTGTTCTCCCTGTGTCTGCGTGGGTTTCCTCCGGGTGACTGTCTGTGAGGAGTGTGGTGTGTTCTCCCTGTGTCTGCGTGGGTTTCCTCTGGGTGACTGTCTGTGAGGAGTGTGGTGTGTTCTCTCTGTGTCTGCGTGGGTTTCCTCCGGGTGACTGTCTGTGAGGAGTGTGGTGTGTTCTCCCTGTGTCTGCGTGGGTTTCCTCTGGGTGCTCCGGTTTCCTCCCATGGTCCAAAAACACACGTTGGTAGGTGGATTGGCGACTCAAAAAGTGTCCGTAGGTGTGAGTGTGTGTGTTGCCCTGTGAAGGACTGGCGCCCCCAGGTAGGCTCTGGACCCACCGTGACACTGAACTGGATAAAGGTTACAGATAATGAATGAATGTTTCTAAAGCAAGTCTGAGGATTTTAAACTGCAAATTTAAATGAGAGATTATGGGGAAAAAATAGAAAATAATCAGTGCATACAGATATTCATTGGGAGGTCTGGAGCTCCTACAAACAAATACAACAATAGTGTTCTTAGGTAGAGTGCATCTGAGAGTCACCAATCACAGCTCTGGACAAGTGTTTATGTGAGAGGAAAGATGAGGTTAAACTGAACAAAACAAACATAATGAGCACGGAAAAGAGTATTGAGTTAAGACCTCAGGGAACTGTGTTGTCCCCTTATAGAGTTCTAGGATTGTATTATTATTTATTTATTTATTTAAATATGTGAATGTACAAGATGGATACAGCATTAACAGTAGAACTTCTTGTTGTTATTACACCAGAACAAAACATGTTGGGTAACCATCATTGTGGGAGGTAAGACAGAACTTCCTTGTATAAACGTTTCAACAATCAAACACACAAACGTCTTGCATCCGTTAGGTCAGTTTATTCTGGAGTGCCAAGCTGGAGCGGACTTCTGTTATGTTGTTGAAGTTGCCTAGAGACCGACTTCAGGCTGAGAGAAGGAGCGAATAACAGCCAGTACAGGACAGAGGAGGGTGCTGTGTTTTCAAGAGCCCAATTTTGGTGCTCCAGAGGACAAGAGACGGTGGAAAAGAATGTCTGCCCCAACGAGAATGGCCCTCAGCGGGACCAGAAGGACAGACCTGACTCCCCCTGGAGAAAATGTTCAAGGGAACAACTCTCTCCACCCAGAGAGTCCTCCATACACACGTTCTGGGAAAGTGCCCAATTAGTAACGCGTTCAGTGTAACATCACTGCATTCATATTACAC